>NC_092270.1:10570028-10575028 GCF_036320965.1 Panulirus ornatus
ACGTGTGGTGGATAAAGAGAGCAAGATAGACACGTGTGGGGGATAAAGAGAGCAAGATAGACACGTGTGGGGGATAAAGAGAGCAAGATAGACACGTGTGGTGGATAAAGAGAGCAAGATAGACACGTGTGGGGGATAAAGAGAGCAAGATAGACACGTGTGGGGGATAAAGAGAGCAAGATAGACACGTGTGGTGGATAAAGAGAGCAAGATAGACACGTGTGGTGGATAAAGAGAGCAAGATAGACACGTGTGGTGGATAAAGAGAGCAAGATAGACACGTGTGGTGGATAAAGAGAGCAAGATAGACACGTGTGGGGGATAAAGAGAGCAAGATAGACACGTGTGGGGGATAAAGAGAGCAAGATAGACACGTGTGGTGGATAAAGAGAGCAAGATAGACACGTGTGGTGGATAAAGAGAGCAAGATAGACACGTGTGGTGGATAAAGAGAGCAAGATAGACACGTGTGGTGGATAAAGAGAGCAAGATAGACACGTGTGGGGGATAAAGAGAGCAAGATAGACACGTGTGGTGGATAAAGAGAGCAAGATAGACACGTGTGGTGGATAAAGAGAGCAAGATAGACACGTGTGGGGGATAAAGAGAGCAAGATAGACACGTGTGGTGGATAAAGAGAGCAAGATAGACACGTGTGGTGGATAAAGAGAGCAAGATAGACACGTGTGGTGGATAAAGAGAGCAAGATAGACACGTGTGGTGGATAAAGAGAGCAAGATAGACACGTGTGGGGGATAAAGAGAGCAAGATAGACACGTGTGGTGGATAAAGAGAGCAAGATAGACACGTGTGGGGGATAAAGAGAGCAAGATAGACACGTGTGGGGGATAAAGAGAGCAAGATAGACACGTGTGGGGGATAAAGAGAGCAAGATAGACACGTGTGGTGGATAAAGAGAGCAAGATAGACACGTGTGGTGGATAAAGAGAGCAAGATAGACACGTGTGGTGGATAAAGAGAGCAAGATAGACACGTGTGGTGGATAAAGAGAGCAAGATAGACACGTGTGGGGGATAAAGAGAGCAAGATAGACACGTGTGGTGGATAAAGAGAGCAAGATAGACACGTGTGGTGGATAAAGAGAGCAAGATAGACACGTGTGGTGGATAAAGAGAGCAAGATAGACACGTGTGGTGGATAAAGAGAGCAAGATAGACACGTGTGGGGGATAAAGAGAGCAAGATAGACACGTGTGGGGGATAAAGAGAGCAAGATAGACACGTGTGGGGGATAAAGAGAGCAAGATAGACACGTGTGGTGGATAAAGAGAGCAAGATAGACACGTGTGGTGGATAAAGAGAGCAAGATAGACACGTGTGGGGGATAAAGAGAGCAAGGGAGACACGTGTGGTGGATAAAGAGAGCAAGATAGACACGTGTGGTGGATAAAGAGAGCAAGATAGACACGTGTGGGGGATAAAGAGAGCAAGATAGACACGTGTGGTGGATAAAGAGAGCAAGATAGACACGTGTGGTGGATAAAGAGAGCAAGATAGACACGTGTGGTGGATAAAGAGAGCAAGATAGACACGTGTGGTGGATAAAGAGAGCAAGATAGACACGTGTGGGGGATAAAGAGAGCAAGATAGACACGTGTGGGGGATAAAGAGAGCAAGATAGACACGTGTGGGGGATAAAGAGAGCAAGATAGACACGTGTGGTGGATAAAGAGAGCAAGATAGACACGTGTGGTGGATAAAGAGAGCAAGATAGACACGTGTGGGGGATAAAGAGAGCAAGGGAGACACGTGTGGTGGATAAAGAGAGCAAGATAGACACGTGTGGTGGATAAAGAGAGCAAGATAGACACGTGTGGGGGATAAAGAGAGCAAGATAGACACGTGTGGGGGATAAAGAGAGCAAGATAGACACGTGTGGGGGATAAAGAGAGCAAGATAGACACGTGTGGTGGATAAAGAGAGCAAGATAGACACGTGTGGTGGATAAAGAGAGCAAGATAGACACGTGTGGTGGATAAAGAGAGCAAGATAGACACGTGTGGGGGATAAAGAGAGCAAGATAGACACGTGTGGTGGATAAAGAGAGCAAGATAGACACGTGTGGTGGATAAAGAGAGCAAGATAGACACGTGTGGGGGATAAAGAGAGCAAGATAGACACGTGTGGGGGATAAAGAGAGCAAGATAGACACGTGTGGTGGATAAAGAGAGCAAGATAGACACGTGTGGGGGATAAAGAGAGCAAGATAGACACGTGTGGGGGATAAAGAGAGCAAGGGAGACACGTGTGGTGGATAAAGAGAGCAAGATAGACACGTGTGGGGGATAAAGAGAGCAAGATAGACACGTGTGGGGGATAAAGAGAGCAAGATAGACACGTGTGGGGGATAAAGAGAGCAAGATAGACACGTGTGGGGGATAAAGAGAGCAAGATAGACACGTGTGGGGGATAAAGAGAGCAAGATAGACACGTGTGGGGGATAAAGAGAGCAAGATAGACACGTGTGGGGGATAAAGAGAGCAAGATAGACACGTGTGGTGGATAAAGAGACCAAGATAGACACGTGTGGTGGATAAAGAGAGCAAGATAGACACGTGTGGTGGATAAAGAGAGCAAGATAGACACGTGTGGTGGATAAAGAGAGCAAGATAGACACGTGTGGTGGATAAAGAGAGCAAGATAGACACGTGTGGTGGATAAAGAGAGCAAGATAGACACGTGTGGTGGATAAAGAGAGCAAGATAGACACGTGTGGTGGATAAAGAGAGCAAGATAGACACGTGTGGGGGATAAAGAGAGCAAGATAGACACGTGTGGTGGATAAAGAGAGCAAGATAGACACGTGTGGTGGATAAAGAGAGCAAGATAGACACGTGTGGGGGATAAAGAGAGCAAGATAGACACGTGTGGTGGATAAAGAGAGCAAGATAGACACGTGTGGTGGATAAAGAGAGCAAGATAGACACGTGTGGTGGATAAAGAGAGCAAGATAGACACGTGTGGTGGATAAAGAGAGCAAGATAGACACGTGTGGTGGATAAAGAGAGCAAGATAGACACGTGTGGTGGATAAAGAGAGCAAGATAGACACGTGTGGTGGATAAAGAGAGCAAGATAGACACGTGTGGTGGATAAAGAGAGCAAGATAGACACGTGTGGGGGATAAAGAGAGCAAGGGAGACACGTGTGGTGGATAAAGAGAGCAAGATAGACACGTGTGGTGGATAAAGAGAGCAAGATAGACACGTGTGGTGGATAAAGAGAGCAAGATAGACACGTGTGGTGGATAAAGAGAGCAAGATAGACACGTGTGGTGGATAAAGAGAGCAAGATAGACACGTGTGGGGGATAAAGAGAGCAAGGGAGACACGTGTGGTGGATAAAGAGAGCAAGATAGACACGTGTGGGGGATAAAGAGAGCAAGATAGACACGTGTGGGGGATAAAGAGAGCAAGATAGACACGTGTGGGGGATAAAGAGAGCAAGATAGACACGTGTGGGGGATAAAGAGAGCAAGATAGACACGTGTGGGGGATAAAGAGAGCAAGGGAGACACGTGTGGTGGATAAAGAGAGCAAGGGAGACACGTGTGGTGGATAAAGAGAGCAAGGGAGACACGTGTGGTGGATAAAGAGAGCAAGGGAGACACGTGTGGTGGATAAAGAGAGCAAGATAGACACGTGTGGGGGATAAAGAGAGCAAGGGAGACACGTGTGGTGGATAAAGAGAGCAAGGGAGACACGTGTGGTGGATAAAGAGAGCAAGGGAGACACGTGTGGTGGATAAAGAGAGCAAGATAGACACGTGTGGGGGATAAAGAGAGCAAGGGAGACACGTGTGGTGGATAAAGAGAGCAAGATAGACACGTGTGGTGGATAAAGAGAGCAAGATAGACACGTGTGGGGGATAAAGAGAGCAAGATAGACACGTGTGGTGGATAAAGAGAGCAAGATAGACACGTGTGGGGGATAAAGAGAGCAAGATAGACACGTGTGGGGGATAAAGAGAGCAAGATAGACACGTGTGGTGGATAAAGAGAGCAAGATAGACACGTGTGGGGGATAAAGAGAGCAAGGGAGACACGTGTGGTGGATAAAGAGAGCAAGGGAGACACGTGTGGTGGATAAAGAGAGCAAGATAGACACGTGTGGTGGATAAAGAGAGCAAGATAGACACGTGTGGTGGATAAAGAGAGCAAGATAGACACGTGTGGTGGATAAAGAGAGCAAGGGAGACACGTGTGGTGGATAAAGAGAGCAAGGGAGACACGTGTGGTGGATAAAGAGAGCAAGGGAGACACGTGTGGTGGATAAAGAGAGCAAGATAGACACGTGTGGTGGATAAAGAGAGCAAGGGAGACACGTGTGGTGGATAAAGAGAGCAAGATAGACACGTGTGGGGGATAAAGAGAGCAAGATAGACACGTGTGGGGGATAAAGAGAGCAAGATAGACACGTGTGGTGGATAAAGAGAGCAAGATAGACACGTGTGGGGGATAAAGAGAGCAAGATAGACACGTGTGGTGGATAAAGAGAGCAAGATAGACACGTGTGGGGGATAAAGAGAGCAAGAAAGACACGTGTGGTGGGTAAACAGAGCAAGATAGACACGTGTGGTGGATAAAGAGAGCAAGATAGACACGTGTGGGGGATAAAGAGAGCAAGAGAGACACGTGTGGGGGATAAAGAGACCAAGATAGACACGTGTGGGGGATAAAGAGAGCAAGATAGACACGTATGGGGGATAAAGAGAGCAAGGGAGACACGTGTGGTGGGTAAAGAGAGCAAGACAGACACATACAATGAAGTACTGGGCAAGTAAGAGGCGTGTGTCATGAAGAGGGATGGGGAAAAAAGAGAGGGAACGCTGATGTGGTAAGAGAAAGCCACAGACGAAGTAGAGGGGCAGGGAAGAGAAACGAGGAGCAGACAGGTGGCGAACGCGCCGAAGACGAGAGGTTATAGACGAAACTGTTTCGGAGTGGATCCAAATGAGGTCTGCGGAGGGAAGATTGGTATGT
>NC_092270.1:10580028-10612528 GCF_036320965.1 Panulirus ornatus
AAAGGCGGTGCAGAATATGAAGGAAAAGACTTTTCCAAAGGTCACCGAGTTATAAATGGAAACTATATATATATATATATATATATATATATATATATATATATATATATATATATATAAAGAAGGCTATTCCATGTGTGCGAGGTGGCGATGGAATAAATAAAGGCAGAAAGTATGAATTATGTACATCTGTATATATGTATATGTCTGTGTGTGTATATATATGTGTACATTGAGATGTATAGGTATGTATATTTCCGTGTGTGGACGTGTATGTATATATATGTGTATGTGGGTGGGTTGGGCCATTCTTTCGTCTGTTTCCTTACGCTACCTCGCTAACGCGGGAGACAGCGACAAAGCAAAATATAAAATAAAATAATATGAAAAGAAGGCATCCTTCGGGTTCAGAAGGGGTTAGTAATACAAATGGGGACCCACAGACAGAACTAGATATGCACCACAGTCAAGGAGACGTCATTGGAAATCCTCATCAAGATATCGTCCACCAAACTCCGTCTATGCTAAGGAGGGAGCTGATCTCAACAGCTGACGGTAAGCTAAGGAGGGAGCTGATCTCAGCAGCTGACGGTAAGCTAAGGAGGGAGCTGATCTCAGCAGCTGACGGTAAGCTAACGAGGGAGCTGATCTCAGCAGCTGACGGTAAGCTAAGGTGTATAATGATAGCCCCAGCACCTGCCTTGTTGAACACCCTCGAACTCAGCATTGTAACGTCCTCGAACTCGGGGCTGTAACGTCCTTGAACTCGGGGCTGCATCGTCCTCGAACTCGGGGCTGTAACGTCCTTGAACTCGGCATTGTAACGTCCTCGAACTCGGCACTGTATCATCCTCGAACTCGGCATTGTAACGCCCTCAAACTCGGCATTGTAACGCCCTCAAACTCGGCATTTGTAACATCCTCGAACTCGGCATTGTAACCTCCTCGAAATCGGCATTGTAACGTCCTCGAACTCGGAATTGCAACGTCCTCGAACTCGGCCTTGTAACGTCCTCGAACTCGGCACTGTAACATCCTCGAACTCGGCATTGTAACGCCCTCAAATTCAGCATTGTAACGTCCTTGAACTCTGCATTGTAACGTCCTCAAACTCGGCATTGTAACGTCCTCGAACTCAGTATTGTAACGTCCTCGAACTAGGCACTGTTTCATCCTCGAACTCGGCATTATAACGTCCTCAAACTCGGCATTGTAACATCCTCGAACTTGGCATTGTAACGCCCTCAAACTTGGCATTGTAACATCCTCGAACTCGGCATTATAACGTCCTCAAACTCGGCATTGTAACATCCTCGAACTTGGCATTGTAACGCCCTCAAACTCGGCATTGTAACATCCTCGAACTTGGCATTGTAACGCCCTCAAACTCGGCATTGTAATGTCCTCGAACTCGGCATAGTAACGTCCTCGAACTCAGCATTGTAACGTCCTCGAACTCGGCACTGTAACGTCCTCGAACTCGGCATTGTAACATCCAGCCACTTTGTCCCTGGGAACTTGACGAAGGCTTCAAAACCTCAAGATCCCCCAGCGAGAGCCAAGGTCTTCAAGAAGGAGGACGAAGATACACAACGGGGTGGAGACCTCTTCATCTTTACAGAGAAATGTTCGATTAGGTGATTTAACTATAGATTATATCGAGTTATAGGAGGAGGGAGTGAAGCTTAAGTTAAAAGGATGTGATTGGGATAGGTTTGGTCCGGCGATGTGGTTAGGACAAGTCAGGCGAAGGGGATAGCAATGGTTCAGGCGAGGTTTGGTCTGGGCGAGTTGAGTGACAGGGTTAGGTCGGGTTCGGCGAGGTTAAGTTGGGGCAACGCGTAAGGATGTTGCAATGACGCCCCCAAAAATGTTGCAGAGTAAGGCACTTCCTTGGTCGGTTACCGCGTTGATCCTCAACTATAATGAGCACTCAACAGGTCTTTATACTCCCTTATACATACTCAACACCCAACAGGTCCTTATACTCCCTTATACTTACTCAACACCCAACAGGTCTTTATACTCCCTTATACATACTCAACACCCAACAGGTCCTTATACTCCCTTATACATACTCAACACCCAACAGGTCCTTATACTCCCTTATACATACTATACACCCAACAAGTCCTCATACTCCCTTATACATACTCAACACCCAATAGGTCCATACACTTCAAAGGGCACCAAAATGGGGAGGAGGAAGAAGAAGAAGAAGAAAAAAAGGAAATGTTGCTACCACGAGTTACAGAACTCGTCACGACTCTAGAGTAAGACCTAGTTTTTCTCGCGAGGCCCTTTGACCTGACCTGTCTGCCGCCCTCCACAGGAATGCATTGTTTATTCCCCCGCGCTGGCGGGAGGTTTTCCCTCCCGCATTAGAATAAGGTGATGGCCGGCGGTGAGGGAGTGATAAGAGCGCAAGCACTGTTCTCTGGTGGGGTTTGTTGGAGGGTCGCCTTGCCCTACAGGGTCGTGTGGGAACCTTGTCTTGGTCTGGGACCTTGTTCTGGTCTGGGACCTTGTCTGGTCTGGGACCTTGTCCTGGTCTGGGACCTTGTCTGGCCTGGGACCTTGTTCTGGTCTGGGACCTTGTCGTTGTCCAGGTTTTTTCCTTAGTCTGGTACCTTTTACCTTAGTATGGGACCTTACCTTACCACACGTATACCCGATGGTCTTTTCGTGGGTCCTCCTCCACCGTACCTCAGTCTGGGACCTTACCCTACTTTACGTATACCTAACGATGGTTCTGGAGGGTCTTCTACCCCGATGACTGAGTCTAGTAATACCATACCCTACATATACCATGTGGTGCTTTCGGAGGTCATCTTATACCCGAACAGCTTGGTTTCGAGCCTTACCTAACCAGCGTATACCTAACGATGGTTTCAGGGGGGGGGGTCTACTAACCCAACAGCTTTGAGCAGGGACTTGCTAAGCTTACCCTGCGTGTACCGAAGGAGGTTTCAGAGGTCCTCCACCCAAAAGCCTGGTTTAGAACCTTATCGAACCCTTGTGTATCCCTCACGATGGTTTTCAAGGTCCTCTACCCCACCAGCTTGGTCTATGACCTTACTTTACATTACGTATGCCTGGCAATGGTTTCGGACCCTCTCCAATCGCCCCGAAAGCTCCGTCTGAAAGAAGACCCCATCAGCTTGGTCTGTGACCTCATCTTACATTACGTATACTTGGCGATGGTTTCGGATCCTCTCCTGTTCCGCCCAAAGCTTGGTCTGAAACCTTACCTTCCATATACTTGACGATGATTTCGGAGGGTTTCCTACCCCCACAGCTGGGTCTGGGTCCTTACATTGCGTACATCTTACGATGATTTCAGGAGGTCTTCTAACCCAACAGGTCGGTCAAGAACCTTACCTTTCGTATACCTTCCAGTGGTTTCGGAGGTCTTCTAACCCCAACAGATGCTCAACTGATGATGATGCACATTTACCGTATATTTGGTTGAGGCCTGAGATGGATGGGGTGAGGCGTGTGTAAGTTGATGGCACGTTCATTAGCAGTCAAAAGCTCCGAAGAGGTTTAAGAAGTGCCAGTGAGTTGGGGCTCGAAGCGTAGCAAACAGACGTGTCAAGTGCAGAGGGTAGTCATAAACCTTGATCTTCAGCAAGAAGGAAAAGAAAAAGAAGATACAGATGAGGGAAGATGCTGGGAGTTCGACACTCGTGAGGCCCCATTTCTTGACCTTTCTTCAGCAAAATTTCTGTACATACCGCGAAAAAAAATATCTGTACATGCCATGTCATTTTCACCAACTACTTTGATAATGTAAAAGTACTTCTTTCCATCTTTCGAAGTCGTCTAGTGTTTTGGCTTCTGGTTGGCGTTTCTCTGTGCGTCTCTCGAAGTCCTGTTCACTGTCGACATCTTCAAGTTGGTCACATAAACAAACGTGATGGTACTCATCAACTCACCTCTTGCTCTTCTCTCTTCCATGGTGGATAAACTGATGGCCTCTAACTTCTTACTGTAACTCAGTTCTTCTGGTAACATCTGTCTCGCTCTCCTCCAGACCTTCTCTATCATTTCTACTCCTTTAAGTCCAGTAACCAAACCAGAGAAGCATATCCCAATTTTGGCATAATATATGCCGGGAATAATTTGTCCAGCATTTCCTCATCCTCGCCCTTAAAAGCAACTCTGATGTTTGCCAGCAGACAATGTGTCTCCTTTCCAATACACGTGAGGTGGAGCGTACACTTCCACGGTGTAGGTGACCATCACTACTTCTTGTGTCTTGTCTTCCACTTACCTGGTTATCCTGCGTCTTTACCCAAGAAAATTACATTAGGGAATGTATATAGTCTGAAGTGATTTTCTTTTCATCAGTATTCCTCCCTTCTCCATCCTTTCCCCCTTGGGTTGGAATAAGTTCCACTTCCACTCCACAAATCATGAATGACCTTCGTCTATCCAAATGAATCTTAAGTTTCACACACCCCTAAATTTTCAGCCAAGTCCTGCTGCACTTCATGTCTCTGATTTATCTCAAACAACTCCCTCATTTCCACCAGTATACAAATACCCTAAATACTATTCACCTTACTCTTTCTTTCAAACCTCTCGTCAAAACCACTTCCGTGACTGACGTGTCTCTGACGACGTGTGTTACTCTCTCTTTAGCTTTCCCTCATGATTTCCCCTTGGTCTCTGACTCAATATTCTTAGGTCTCTGTTCCTCTACCTTTGTCAGGGCAGAAATTTGCTCCTGTTCCCTACCCTCTATGCTCGACTATCTTTGGTCTTTTGTGCTAAAGGGATATTTTTCGTCTGGTGTTCTACCTCAAGACTTTTATCTCAAGACTCTTTTCATTCAGTTCGCCTTCTTTCCTGTAGTTACATCTCGTTTCGAGTTCCTTCAGTCGGTTTCTCATCATCCTCTTCTATTATTTCATTTCCCATTTACTCAAATCTCTCTTCCATCTGGTGACACACTTCATGTTCCTTGATTTGATTCGTCACTTTCCCATTTTCTTCCTCCACTTGTCATCTATGATCCTGTTCTTCAACTATTTCCTTATACGTCTGGTTAAAGGATGTCAACTCTTTAAGTCTTCTTTGATAGTATTCTCCCTCTAGTATAAAATCATCAGAATCCCCTTCACCCAGACTCCATCTAAGCAACACCAAGACCCAAGTGTATGGTCAGTGGAATTCACCTTGCCTGAGCTGGTATGTGTACTATTGTGTATACTGCTATGTATATATATGTCTGGTGGTGGGGCCCGAGTGCAGCAACAGGAATATATCGTCACGTCAGTCTGGCCAGGCAACGCCCTCAACCCCCAGCGCACAACTTCGCCAGCTCAGACCACCTGCCACAGAGAAAAGTCAAGAGGTGTAAATACTTCACATGCGTGTGACGCTCTCACATCTGGAGTACACTCCGACCTACCTGGTCGTCGTCGTTGTGACTAAACCCTCTCTCCTTGAGCACTGTGGTACGACCCGTGAGGCCGACGATACACCTCTTGAGGACAAAGACACGACCTTACATAGTGGTACGACCCTGGTATGAGCCTTTGCTTCGACGGTATACTTTTTGAAGACAGAGACACGACCTTACTTAAACACAGTGGTACGACCCTCGTTTGAACCTTTGCTTCGATTGTATACTTCTTGAACACAGAGACACGACCCTTGAACACGATGGTACGACCTTTGAACACGATGGTACGACATTTGAACATGATGGTACGCATCCTGTCACAGAAAGGCACTGGACACTCGTCAAGAGCATTGCCCAAAACAGCTGAAGATTGAGTGTGAACGACTGTGGCCTTTTTTTTTTTTTGTCTGTCTTCCTGGCGCTACCTCGCTGAAACAGGAGATAGCGATCCTGTTTCCTTTGGGGCGGGGTAGTGCCAGGAATGGATGAAGGCAAGCAAATATGAATATGTACATGTGTATATATGTATATGTCTGTGTATGTGTATGTATGTATATGTGTATATGTTGATATGTATATGTATGTATATGTGCATGTATGGGCATTTATGTATACACATGTGTATACGAGTGGATGGGCCATGCTTCGCCTGTTTCCTGGCGCTACCTCGCTGACGTGAGAAACAGCGATTGAGTATAATATATACAGCGTATATGAGGCTGCTATGACCGTGGTATTCCACACCCAATACCGGTTTCGCTCCCGTAAAAAGAAAACGACATTTGCTGATTATTTCTTTATCATTCTCGAATTACTGAGGTCTGTAGTTTCTCAAGTAGAATGGCTGTAAGACAGTTGCTACAGTACGTAACCAGTGGTACCACCTACTTAAACCCAGTGGTATGTTATCTTTATCTTATTTTTTTACTTTTTACGTCAGCTGAGACATCAGGGGCAACTGAAGCTCTTATGAAGCCCATCTCATAATTCTTTCACTTTATATATATATATATATATATATATATATATATATATATATATATATATATATATATATATATATATATTCCTATGAGTCCACGGGGAAAATGAAACACGATAAGTTCCCAAGTGCACTTTCGTGTAATAATCACATCATCAGGGGAGATACAAGAGAGAAATATAAGTCAGTTGATATACATCGAAGAGACGAAGCTAAAGCGCCATTTGGTAAACATATATATATATATATATATATATATATATATATATATATATATATATATATATATATATATAAACCATCCTTTTAATTTTGCTACTTAGGATTTTATATTCTACACTCTTTGCTTTCCACGCATCACTCATTTCTGATAGATTCAGCTACGCCTCAATGATCTTTTTCTCCTCCATCAACTTTCTTCAAACTCTTCATTCCACCATACTGTACCTCTCTCTCTCTCTCTCTCTCTCTCTCTCTCTCTCTCTCTCTCTCTCTCTCTCTCTCTCCCCCGCTTCCTACGGCCTGCACCAGCAGTGCCTCACATCCACACATCCCAGTTGTAGTATGACCTTCACATTACCTCACCTTAATCATCATATAAAACCATAGCCTATGCCAAGGCATTCTTCAACTACCGCCACCTTACCTCACCCTAATCAAATAGTATCATGCGAATCATGCGAGCTTTTCATTTCACTTCTCTTGCGAGTTAAGTCTCACACTTCCATCCTCTTCTGTTTTCATCAGTCGTTCTCCAGTCACATTTCCGGGACTACACCATCAATAATTAAAAGAATAACTTACATATTATAACCATGTGGTCTAACCCATCCCCCATCCCAACCCTCTCCTAGACCTCACATTATGTACTACACACTCAATCATATTCCTTCTAACCAAACAACCAGATCAGTCATACTCTTGCCCACACTGTGTACTCACGAGCATCTCACAAGCTCACAAGACGAACATCTCACAAGCTCACAAGACATATTTGCCATACGAATACCTGACGACACGCACGCACTCCACAGATTCATCTGCCATCAACATTTACTATGTTAAAAACATCAGAAACATCTACCTTTCCCCCTCATTCATTTACATGTTTTAGATTCAAGTTTAAAACACATAACCGAGACTTGGGTTAACGGGGTACTTCCTCTTGTGCGTCCATGGCCTCCCACGCACCCTAGACTCCATACCCACTCCCTCCTCCTCCTCCAATCACCCATCACACACAATTGTCCCTCATTGATCCAAATCCTCTACAGCAGCTCTTTCAAGTTCTCGGCAGGGAGGCAACCTCCCTCACCTCCTCTTTATCATGACACGTTCGCACAGGTGACCCTCTCAGACGTTCATCTCAGACGTTCATCTCAGACGTTCTGAACTCCTCATTGGAACACCACGACTAATGATATCACGCGGACACAAGTCGTAATCATGTATATCATGAAACACTCGTCCTCCTCCTCCTCCTCCGTTCACAATACCATACGTCTCCATACGGACCATCCATCAGGCTACATCTCGCATACGCAGCCATACGCTCATTCCACCACACACGCACACAGCATCCTCAACACATCACATACGCTGGTTCATGCTTGTCGTATTCATCTCAATAGCATTCCTATGACCTCTCCTATTGACCAGGGTATCGAGTGAGGGGCTTCTGATCTCTTCCTTGGGTATAGGTGAACCACAAGACCCTCAGAAGGTTCAAATGTTAACTTTCTGACAGCCATATCCACGTTCATGCTACGTACACACACACACCCACACACATATATGTCAGACCCACAGGACTCTCCAGGCCACGCCCACGTCTTCCTCGCGCGCCAACCACCACGCCCGGAATCCCCCAGGGCGGGCCACGGGCGCAGCAAGTGTGTAAAGTGGGATTTCTAAAGTGTATGCCCGAAAACCAGACTATCTGAGGAGTCTGCCGAAGGTCGATATTACGACCTCATCTCACGCGTTCATCCCCCCAAGGGTTCAAATCGCTCATGTATTCGAGATGCAGAGATACCACACTAATGCTAACCTTGTGCCTAACGCTCACACACACACACATATACATACCCCCACACAACAACCCCACCCTCCCACCAGCATGAATATGAGGGGCGCCCAACACCACACAGGATAGCAGAGGAGATCAGCGTGGAAGAGAGTAGAATTAGAGATCATATAGTTTACTGTGGGGGTGGTAAAGACATGGACAAGAGATCAAATGTGAGGACTATGTGAATAAGTACAAGGTGGGAGGAAAACTGGTAGGAGGAGAGGAGTATGTAAATGATAATGTTAAACACTGCGACTTCAGTTCGCTAAACCGACTCCATTGTAAACCTAATTCTATTATTAGAACTGTACGTCTTAAAGGAACAACTGAACACACGAAATAATGGTGAAAACCTTTGACAAGTGATTCAAGCTTTCAAGTCTTTGTAAAATAATGATGTATGCTTTCATGTCAAGTGATTTTGTTGAGGTGGTGTGATGGGAAATGGCCATCTGTTGAGGTGGCGTGATGGGAAATGGCCATCTGCTGAGGTGGCGTGATGGGAAATGGCCATCTGTTGAGGTGGCGTGATGGGAAATGGCCATCTGTTGAGGTGGCGTGATGGGAAATGGCCATCTGTTGAGGTGGCGTGATGGGAAATGGCCATCTGTTGAGGTGGCGTGATGGGAAATGGCCATCTGTTGAGGTGGCGTGATGGGAAATGGTCATCTGTTGAGGTGGCGTGATGGGAAATGGTCATCTGTTGAGGTGGCGTGATGGGAAATGGCCATCTGTTGAGGTGGCGTGATGGGAAATGGCCATCTGTTGAGGTGGCGTGATGGGAAATGGCCATCTGTTGAGGTGGTGTGATGGGAAATGGTCATCTGTTGAGGTGGCGTGATGGGAAATGGTCATTGGTGAGGTGAAGAGACAGGAAAATGGCGATTTCTTTCAATGGTGAGATAGGAAAATGGCCATTTGTTTAGTTGGTGTGATGGGAAAAATGACCATTTGTTTAGATGATGTGAGGGAAAAATGACCATTTGTTTAGATGATGTGATGGGAAAATGACCATTTGTCCAGATGTTGTGATGGGAAAATGGCCATTTGTTTAGATACCTGATGGGAAAATGGCCTCAAGCCCGACGAGACAACCTTAGACGTTGAGGGCGAAGACCTTCAACTCCTGGAGGAGGAGTCCTCCTCCTGACGAGACCCCGAAGACTACCAACAGTAACAGATGGACGACCACTAACCACAGAGATCTTTCCTCTTCATTTACAGCGTCCATTTATCAAGCCGTTCTTGATGAAGTGGTTCTTCGATCGCTCGCTCGCTCACTCACTCACACCGCGCGCCTCAGCCGGGGTGATGAGTGCAGGATGCCTGTGAAGGAGGAGTCGACACTCCTCCCCCTCCTGGAGCTGCAGGAGCAATCCCCTCCCACACAGGTGACCGGACACGAAGAAAAGGGAGATAAGACACGATGCCCATAAATTCTCATGACAGAGTCGGTGGCACTGGTGCCCTCCCAAAATCTGTATAAAGATGATTTATGACAGACGTCATACACTATGGTAACCTCGACTGCAAGAGGACTAATGCCCAGGTGGAGGTATTCTCCCTACCTCGACGAGGAATGGGGTCGAAGTCAGTGATGTCTGAGCACAGAGTCCCTCGCTGTCTCCATGGTTCTGGTCCCCGGGATACCAAACACACACACACACACACACACACACACACACACACACACACACACACACACACACACGCTCTCTCTCCTCCACTGGACGTCGACAAGAGCAAGAAATATCATAATCTCAAATCCATCCTCCCCTCGCCTCTTGGACCTGATCCTCGTATGTCTGGCTTGTAGAAACGAACGTCCATTTCTCTCTCTCTCTCTCTCTCTCTCTCTCTCTCTCTCTCTCTCTCTCTCTCTCTCTCTCTCTATGCCCGTTTAAGAAGAGCCATCCCATAGGCTCCTCCTCCTAAACAATCAATGTACTTTGACCATCCTAAGACTCCAATGTGACTGATCTATCGAACGAACATCTGCAAAAAAAAAAACACACCCCACACATGTTTGCTACAGAGGTTACTAAACACCCAGATGTCACTCAGTGTGAAAATAAAACACCTGACATGTTGCTGGAGACTTACAGATACTTAGACACTCGTCTCCATCAACTTTCACAAGGGAGAAAATAACATTCTGGTCACAGGAAATCGTGTGAGACAAAAGCACCTGAGTTAATGTGATAATATCTCGTGTACACCTTCATGACAATTAGATGATGCTAATTAGTGCAAATGAAGTTCATAAGTTCATAAATAACCCAGCCTAAGAGGACACAAACCTTTAAGATTAACACAGAGAGAGGAAAAAAAAATAGAAAGAATATCTTGAAGATTTTTAAATACGTCTGGTTCAAAGGCAAGAATATTCGAACCTGAATATCCAGTTGTCGAAGAACCACCAGACGAAGAAGATCTCATGACCACACGATTATGTAGATCATCATTTGAACACACCTCCTCAAAGTCACATAGGTAAATGACTTCACTAGGCACGGAACATCCTGGTTGTCAAAGGGGATCAAAATGCATCCAGATCGGATCACAGCTGAGGTACACTCATACATGTTTCCCGCCGTGGAAAATCATGTGCTTCAAATGACACCTCGACATTAATGTGATTGATATGAACCCCCTCCCAACCTCTCAACACTCAGGTACGTATTGAAAATGATTCATAAAACTAATTAACCATTTGGAGGATTTCAGCCAATGCTTTCATCTTATCGCAATAATACCACGTCGTGTCCAAACGAGTCATTTCAAGCTGATGCTCTTTATCATACTTAAATTCAACAAAGACATCGAATCACATACTGTCTCTGAGACAGTGATACACTTTGGGATTCTATCTACATATTCAGAGCTTCATTCGGACCATTTGCCAAGCTTCAGTTCGCATGCTTCGACCAACATTCCTTCGTGAAGAGCATCAGTATATTACAAAACAAGAAAAAGGCTGCTCTTCTCCTCGGGAGCCATCACTCAGGAAATTTTATTGGCACCCGACGGTACGCACCAATCCTGCAGGCCATCCCATGGACGACTGTGGCCCGCAACTTTACAGTAATGATTAGAGACCAACTCTCACGCGAACCATCAACACCTGGATAATCAAAAAAAGAGGTGATTGTAGGAGTTTGCCACTTGAGAGGGTGAAGGACGAGTTCCGTGGAGGTCTCTGACCGGTGTGAAGTGTCTGTTTTGGTCTCTGGTCGGTGTGAAGTGTGTTTAGTGGTCTCTGGTCGGTGTGAAGTGTGTTTAGTGGTCTCTGGTCCGTGTGAAGTGTTTGTGGAGGTCTCTGGTCGGTGTGAAGTGTGTGTAGTGGTCTCTGATCGGTGTGAAGTGTCTGTAGTGGTCTCTAGTCGGTGTGAAGTGTCTGCGGTGGTCTCTGGTCGGTGTGAAGTGCCTGTGGTGGTCTTTGGTCGGTGTGAAGCGTCTGCGGTGGTCTCAGGTCGGTGTGAAGTGTCTGTGGTGGTCTCTGGTTAGTGTCAAGTGTCTGTAATGGTCTCTGGTCGGTGTGAAGTGGTGGTCTCTGGTCGGTGTGAAGTATCTGTGATGGTCTCTGGTCGGTGTGAAGTGCCCAGTTTGTGACGATCTGTGGTCGAGTGTGAAGCTCCTAGCCTGACTGAAGACCCCTATGATCTGTGGGCCACCTTCCAGCATGAAACCCATGGCATCAGCCAAGGAGTGTCCTGGAGTCTGGCCAAGGTCGTGGTGATGGGTTGGCATGGGGGGTTGAGGAGGGTGTCGTCCTAAAGAAGCGTTGTCCTTAGTGTACATAACCAGTCTCATAGCTTTCCAGTCTGGATGTCTCTTCAGTGTGTACGACAGAGGAACCGCCTGGTGTGGTTACTGTAACAGCGTGGGACGGGTAGGGAGACAGAGGGCTCAACGGGAGCCAACCTAAAGGCAAAAAGAGAGGTGTATGGAAATTATAGGAAGATGAAGAATCATTTTTGGCAATGTCAACGCTGAAGCGGTTCTGTTTCAGTTCCATGAGTCGCTTGGCTCTGTCTGAATAAGTGATGTATGCCATGAATGAATCTATGCTTCGAACAGTTGTATGAAGCAGACCTTTTTTTTTTCTCTCTTGAGTCCGACACCTGACTGACTAGATATCTAAGCTACCTTCTGTCCCTTTGAAACGTGAAAATGGTCCAAGACAAAGTTGAAAAAAGCGAAGACTTTATCCTGACTTTAGCGGAAAGTTGCTGAAAGCTAATGTTGTTATAACTGAAAGGCTCATAGAACAGCGTCTGTCTTTTGGCACACACGAGCACCACCTTCAACTGAAAAGCTGATCACATTCTTCTATAACGAGAAATGAGAGCAAAAAAGTACAAGAAGAACTACCATGATGACCTCATTGGATCGAGAGCAAAACCTAAGCATTTTGAGACCTGGAGGAAGATGCTGGGGTCGGCGAAACTACCCACTGTGAGATGATTTAGGAAATTGAGCAGAAAGTCTACCAACATGTTCCTGTAAGGCGGGAGGGTCTCGTGGTGAGTGTGTCGAGGCGGGAGGGTCTCGTGGTGAGTGTGTCGAGGCGGGAGGGTCCCCTGGTGAGTGTGTCGAGGCGGGAGGGTCCCCTGGTGAGTGTGTCGAGGTGGGAGGGTCTCGTGGTGAGTGTGTCGAGGCGGGAGGGTCCCCTGGTGAGTGTATAGAGGCGGGAGGGTCCCCTGGTGAGTGTGTCTAGGCGGGAGGGTCCCCTGGTGAGTGTGTCGAGGTGGGAGGGTCTCGTGGTGAGTGTGTCGAGGCGGGAGGGTCCCCTGGTGAGTGTGTCGAGGTGGGAGGGTCTCGTGGTGAGTGTGTCGAGGCGGGAGGGTCCCCTGGTGAGTGTGTCGAGGCGGGAGGGTCTCGTGGTGAGTGTGTCGAGGCGGGAGGGTCTCATGGTGAGTGTGTTGAGGTGGGAGGGTCTCGTGGTGAGTGTGTCGAGGTGGGAGGGTCTCGTGAGTGTGTCGAGGCGGGAGGGTCACCTGGTGAGTGTGTCGAGGCGGGAGGGTCTCGTGGTGAGTGTGTCGAGGCGGGAGGGTCACCTGGTGAGTGTGTCGAGGCGGGAGGGTCTCGTGGTGAGTGTGTCGAGGCGGGAGAGTCTTGTGGTGAGTGTGTCGAGGTGGGAGGGTCCCCTGGTGAGTGTGTCGAGGTGGGAGGGTCCCCTGGTGAGTGTGTCGAGGCGGGAGGGTCCCCTGGTGAGTGTGTCGAGGTGGGAGGGTCTCATGGTGAGTGTGTTGAGGTGGGAGGGTCTCGTGGTGAGTGTGTCGAGGTGGGAGGGTCTCGTGAGTGTGTCGAGGCGGGAGGGTCACCTGGTGAGTGTGTCGAGGCGGGAGGGTCTCGTGGTGAGTGTGTCGAGGCGGGAGGGTCACCTGGTGAGTGTGTCGAGGCGGGAGGGTCACCTGGTGAGTGTGTCGAGGCGGGAGGGTCTCGTGGTGAGTGTGTCGAGGTGGGAGGGTCCCCTGGTGAGTGTGTCGAGGCGGGAGGGTCCCCTGGTGAGTGTGTCGAGGCGGGCGGGCGGGCGGACGTCCTTGTGGCAAGGTGGGTCAGCCAGTGAGGGACGCTGGGCACGTTCTCCACCCTTGACTTGCAGGGCGTCAACAACCGTTCACTCCTCTCTCCCTCCCTCCCTCACCTTTAAACCACTGACGGCGTCACGACGGTGATGCCACATTGAGGGAGTGAGGGAGGGAGGAGAGGACCTCATCCTCATCTGCAGGGTCTTATCATGAGGATGCTCCTGGAGGCTGAACTCATAAAAGGGAAAAAGATACGATGGTTGAGGCAAGACGGCAAAGCTGCTAACCCTCCACACACACACACACCCAAAAAAAATTGACAGGCGCCAAACTAGATTCATCTTTACGTAACAATTTATATTCACGGATAATTTCTTTTTTTTTTCTCCTACACTACACAAGGCCATGTAACATATGATTTTAAAGACTCGTGTTGTCTGTACACAGGAGTAACATTAGATGCATGAGGCAAAACGCAGTAACAGACTACAATTACTACTCCTGCCTGGGCTAAGAGTCCAGGGAGGTTAAGATCACTACTTACGTATTTATTGAAATTTCTCAGAGTTAAGATCACTACTTACGATTTCGGTGAAATTCCTCAGATTTGAGTGTCGCTTCTGTCAACACTGGGTATAGGAAATTTTCGCGCGCCACAACACACTCGACACCATTTTTTATATTCGTTCATTGGTGTTGCTTTATTAATTCCTTAAGTGGTGACTGACTTCATCCTTAAGTGGTGACTGACTTCATCCTTCAGTGGTGACAGACTTCATCCTTCAGTGGTGACTGACTTCATCCTTCAGTGGTGACTGACTTCATCCTTCAGTGGTGACTGACCATCCTTCATCCTTCAGTGGTGACGGCCTTCATCCTTCAGTGGTGACGGCCTTCATCCCTCAGTGGTGACTGACTTCATCCTTCAGTGGTGACTGACTTCATCCTTCAGTGGTGACTGACTTCATCTTCAGTGGTGACTGACTTCATCCCTCAGTGGTGACTGACTTCATCCCTCAGTGGTGACTGACTTCATCCCTCAGTGGTGACTGACTTCATCCCTCAGTGGTGACTGACTTCATCCCTCAGTGGTGACTGACTTCATCATTCAGTGGTGACTGACTTCATCATTCAGTGGTGACTGACTTCATCATTCAGTGGTGACTGACTTCATCATTCAGTGGTGACTGACTTCATCATTCAGTGGTGACTGACTTCATCCTTCAGTGGTGACTGACTTCATCCTTCAGTGGTGACAGACTTCATCCTTCAGTGGTGATTGACTTCATCCCTCAGTGGTGACGGACTTCATCCTTCAGTGGTGACTGACTTCATCCCTCAGTGGTGACTGACTTCATCCTTCAGTGGTGAATGCATCTTTCAGTGGTGACTCATTTCATCCCTAAGTGGTGACTGACTTCATCCTTCAGTGGTGACTGACTTCATCCTTCAGTGGTGACAGACTTCATCCTTCAGTGGTGACTGACTTCATCCCTCAGTGGTGACTGACTTCATCCTTCAGTGGTGACTGACTTCATCCTTCAGTGGTGACTGACTTCATCCTCAAGTGGTGACTGACTTCATCCTTCAGTGGTGACTGACTTCATCCTTCAGTTGTGATTGACTTCATCCTTCAGTGGTGACTGACTTCATCCTTCAGTTGTGATTGACTTCATCCTTCAGTGGTGACTGACTTCATCCTTCAGTGGTGACTGACTTCATATCGGAGACACATTGCTAAACGAAGATCTCCACTTCATGAACCTAAACATCCCAGAGACAATATAGACCGCCTCTCAGCTACATACAGGACGACTGGGTGATGCCTCTGTGTGTGTGTGTGTGTGTGTTACGAGGAGACAGCGGAAGGCATCGTCAGGGCCTTAAGCCATCACTGACTATGCATGCATCAGTGAAGGACACGACATAGTGTGTGTTTTTCCTCCCAGTAATGGGGCGAGACCAGTATTACACCCTGTACTTAACAACGGTAGGAGAAAAAGAAATGATAATAATCCCATGGCTATCTGATGTCCTATTCCGCCCCTCTAGAATGTCAGACTTTGGCCCCTACGTCGCTCATGCCATCGAGTTTAACTCTCTGTTTTCCCCCCCACACGAGACCTTTTGTATACACACTGGTGAGGAGCAGGTGATGACATGGTATGACAAGGTCCTCCTTACATTATACACACACGGTGTCCAGCGCACACGATCACCCTCCCCCTCAGTCCTTCGTCACACCCGGTGTCACTAGCCGTTGGGTACGTCTTGGGCCACAGTATTACCCCCTCACCTCCTCACCTCTCGCTTACGCAGAAGAGTTCGATTTCCGTCATGGCGGACTTCGAAGACATCAAGACTAGTTCGAACGTAACTTCTAGCGTTCTTTTCATTTGTTTCCCCTCCTCCTTCTTGACTTCAGTCCATCAGGTGACCTGTATGGAAGTCCTCTTACCCACTGCCCTCACTGAGGTCTATGGCAAGACCACGGGGTTCCCACACTGCCGCTCCTCCTCCTGCTGTATGCTGCTCCTCCTCCTCCTCCTGCTGTATGCTGCTCCTCCTCCTGCTGTATGCCGCTCTTCCTTCCCAGTGATGATGAAGGGCAGTAACAACCTTCATTATGACACACACAGACACACACACACACACACACACACACACACACATGGATACACATACATGAAAAAAGTAATGATACTTAAATGAATTACTGATTTTTGAAAGTATGCATGGACCTTATCAGCTGTTGATTCTATGCATGATTGTAATGCTTTCTGAGCGTGTATATGTATGTGTGTGTGTGTGTGTGTATGTGTGTGTGTGTGTGTGTGTATGTGTGTGTGTGTGTGTGTGTGTGTGTGTGTATGTGTGTGTGTGTGTGTGTCTGTGTGTGTGTGTGTGTGTGTGTGTGTGTGTGTGTGTGTGTGTGTGTGTGTTAGAACGTGTTTGTACCTCGTATTTATCTTCTCTACCGTTGTAAACATGTACATTTAAGATGTGTCCTTCCTCTCTACTCTTCCCAACACACACTTATCCACACACACACACACACACACACACACACACAGGCGACCCCAGATTCCTTGTTCACACTGCGTTTCGAAGCAAGTCTCGAAAACTTCGACGTATATAAATGACCTTAACCACACGTGGTCAAACCACACGTGGTCAAAGTGACTTAGACTACGTGTCTGATAATGTATATTCTGCTGGCCTGCTCCTTCCCCCATTTTCCAGTAACGTAGGACTGATATTCTCCATTTTCTTCTTTCTTGAAGCAATTTTCGAAGCACTATAAACATAAAAACTGTAGCACAGTAAATGGGGTGAGGCCGTCCAAAGCAATATATTAATAATTCTCTTGGAAATATACAAATATATATATATATATATATATACATTCACTAAATCGCTTACAGGAGAAAATTTATCCCCCAAGTTAATTTGCATAAGTGACATTTTTACAACCAGAAAAAAATAAAGGCTTCAGGATATATATATATATATATATATATATATATATATATATATATATATATATATATATATATATACTGCGCGTGATCAAGATATTCCTACGAGTCCACGAGGAAAATGAAACACGATAAGGCCCCAAGTGCACTTTCGTGTAATAATCACATCATCAGGGGATACAAAAGAGAGAAATATAACAGTCAGTTACTATACATCGAAGAGACGAAGCTAGGACGCCATTTGGTAAACATATATATATATATATATATATATATATATATATATATATATATATATATATATATATATATATATTTTTTTTTTTTCATTTTGCTTTGTCGCTGTCTCCCGCGTTTGCGAGGTAGCGCAAGGAAACAGACGAAAGAAATGGCCCAACCCACCCCCATACACATGTATATACACACACGTCCACACACGCAAATATACATACCTATACATCTCAATGTACACATATATATACACACACAGACACATACATATATGCCCATGCACACAATTCACACTGTCTGCCTTTATTCATTCCCATCGTCACCTCGCCACACATGGAATAACATCCCCCTCCCCCCTCATGTGTGCGAGGTAGCGCTAGGAAAAAACAAAGGCCCCATTCGTTCACACTCAGTCTCTAGCTGTCATGCAATAATGCCCGAAACCACAGCTCCCTTTCCACATCCAGGCCCCACAGAACTTTCCATGGTTTACCCCGACGCTTCACATGCCCTGATTCAATCCACTGACAGCACGTCAACCCCGGTATACCACATCGATCCAATTCACTCTATTCCTTGCCCGCCTTTCACCCTCCTGCATGTTCAGGCCCCGATTACTCAAAATCTTTTTCACTCCATCTTTCCACCTCCAATTTGGTCTCCCACTTCTCGTTCCCTCCACCTCCGACACATATATCCTCTTGGTCAATCTTTCCTCACTCATTCTCTCCATGTGCCCAAACCATTTCAAAACACCCTCTTCTGCTCTCTCAACCATATATATATATATATATATATATATATATATATATATATATATATATACATATAGTCTTTCTTATATATACGTCAAAATATAAGCTGTCTAGTCATGGATCACTTTAGAGCAGCGATTTTCCAAACCTAAAAGCCATGGATACATTTCATTATATCTTAGAACATGATATAGGGAGAGACTGAATATATATATATATATATATATATATATATATATATATATATATATATATATATAACCACCATGATTTCTCCTGTACAGAAAAGTGACAAGATGGGTCAAAAAAAAAAAAAGAAGAAAGTTGATCGTGATAGCTAGCTTCAAGCACAGGATTTAGCAGCAGGCAAGGGAGAGACTTGCAATCAGCGAGCTAAACTAACTCTAATGGTTAAAAAAAAAGGAAAAAAAATACTGTTACAAATATGAATAAATTACTTATTTCTCGAGACGAAGTAATCAAAGGTGTGACCATCACAGTAACGAGTAGGCATTGGGAAGGAAGATCAACATGGCTGGATCTTCATTTGTACCCTATCTTATCTCGGTGTCCTGGGAGTCCTTTTTGTCCTTATGAGGCTCCTGCAGCACTCAGGGAGCAAGCCACGTCCATCGGTCGTGACCAGAAATCAGAGAGAGAGAGAGAGAGAGAGAGAGAGAGAGAGAGAGAGAGAGAGAGAGAGAGAGAGAGAGTGCTGTAACACCACTTGGAAAAGGTACCACGAGAATCCTGAGCGCTTTCGTGTATTACCCCATCTCCTGAGAGGCGTTTCTGTATTCATAGTGAATTCACTTCAACAACACCAACCCACGTACGTCACACGTATCATCAAATAGTGACATAATACACAGTTAAAGCCGATCATACCACACATCCCTCCGGCATGACGTAATGCGTCATACACAGACGTAATGCGTCATACACAGAGAGAGATCTACATGACGTAATGCGTCATAAAACCAGACACAACAAGCACAGCGCAGCGAGTGAAGGCTCGCATTCTGCTGCAACCTTGAGGGAAGGACTAGCTTACAGCCCAACACTCATCAGCCAACTCCAAATATACGTAAGCAAACACACCCAGCGATTCACTAGCCGGGGAAGCGACCTCCGAGCGCTGCCTTGTATGTAGCGGCCAACGCTGCTGGCCATCACTCACACCTGCAACCACAATGTCAACACCCAAGGTTGTTCTCGACGCTGTTCATGCCTTATTACGTCATCTGGGATGTCTAATGCACAAAAGGTTTTGATTTCTAATCGGTGTAATATATATACACACACACGTTACATGGCTGAAGCAGATGCCATACAGATATATTCAAGACGTATGATAGTGAATTACACATTCAGGAGATGGTGATTCACGAACGTATGTCCACACTCCCTCCCCTTACAGCCCAAATTGATAGTTATACACACACACACACACATAAGAGCAAAGGCACAGGACATACAGACCAGGTTCAAGAGACGGGGCAACACGAGTGTAAAACTCACACATTCTCTCTCCGTAACACACAGGAACTATACATTTCTTCGCCTTTTTCTCTCCTTTCCCTATGAATGGCATTCTCTCCCTTAAACATCACACCAGTTCTCTACAGGAGGCCTCCACCCCACCTCACTGTCCAGACCGCTGTAGTATCACTCGCGTCATATCTAATTCTGTAGACACATCGGAGCCTCACTCACCCTTACAGGATGCCTTCACCCCACCTCACCGTGGACTGCTTCAGTGCGACTCGTGTCGTATCTAATTCTATAGACACATCGCAGCCGGAATACCCTACGAGACTATGTCATGCCATCAAATACATTCAGAATTCATACTCCAATACCTTATCTGCAAGCAAGATGCCTTCTATCCTCATCAACACTCCAGCTCCAGCCTTCCAATCACATCATTATTTTTTCTATGTTGGCTGAGACGGCACGGGCAGCTGAGGCACTAATCAAGGGGCCAGGTACCCATTTTATCGATCGACCCCTATGAGTGGATGATGAACAGCTGGATTGACTGTGGGCAAGACTGCCGCAACCAGGACTCGACCCTTTGATCCTTTTTCGTGTTCATCTGTACCGTATGACCTCCCGATCGCTTGTCCTTTATGGAAACCATGCTCATCCCCTTCAAGGAAGAGTGTTCAAACATTTAGCAAGTCGTATTCTAATCCATCTTTTTAACCTACTGTGGATAAAATCGGGTCCAAGGTCTTATCCATGACTCAGCTCCTCTCTCATCTCGTCTCCCACCTCCTCATGTTTGCATCTCGTCTCCCACCGCCTCATATTCACATCTCTGAGTCATCTCTTTTAATAGACCTTGGCAACGAGCGCTCACGGTCAGCATTTCATGCCTCCCTTTATCTACGTACTTTGACCAACACGAATCAATATCGGTAAGGTTGCCGAGAGTCTGTGTATGTATATGGGAACATAGACATACGTTCTCTGTCCATGCTTTCCCCTCTTCATATACCTTACAGAGTTTCCTACGTAAAGCAGTTTAATATCTGTGGCCCCATCTTCCATTAACATTATAAAGAACACAGAGTGAAGGCGCCACCAGGAGTGTGCTGTGCGCGCGCACACACACACACACACACACACACACACACACACAAACACACACATAAACACACAGACATATAAGGGCAACACAAGAGTAAAACTCTCCTCTCATAACACACAAATAGTAATAGTAACCACACACACACACACACACACACACACACACACACACACACACACGCATGGACGCACTCACAAAGACATGAAATGCGACATAGCCAGACATACAGACACAAAGATAAACACAGTCGTGTGTGTAAACTGATGTAGAAGTTACGTTACGGATATGGTCCTTTGACGAGGCAGCCATAACACCTGGGTTCCCTTGCGTATGTGAAAAAACATTACCCATACGCTTCTAACCACACAAAAAAAGACAATACGCACCAAAAACAAACAAATAAACAAGCGAACAAACAAACGGTGTTGTGGCACTGTTTTCTGTGTCGGTGAAGTGTGATGGGGACTTTCGAATCCCTACATATTCTACAGAGGCAGGATGGCTGGATGGAGGGCAATACGACAGTTGGGCATTGATTATAATTCTTCAACTCTTCTATACACACACACACACACACACACACACACACACACACACACACACACACACACACACACCCATCTGTGCGCTGAGTGGCACCAGGGAGAGCCTTATAGTCTCGTGGTGATGAAGAAATTGGATGGATTAAAGAGAAGGTGTTGTTCAGATGGTCAGAATCAATCGTTTGAATATTAATGTTTGATCTCCATAGGCGTGAGGGATGGCGAGACGTTGCGTCTGACGGTAAACTGACGATGCGAAATTAAGGCAAATGTGAATGGTAATCAATGTGATTATATTGATCATATTGATCGTATGATAGTGATTAATGTGGTGAAATGATACGACTTCGGTTAAGGTCGAGGTGATGTGTGTTTTTTTGGGAGTGTTTCTGAAATTTAATCCATGAGCACGACGGTGCGCCCTTTGGGTGAGATGACCTGGCCTTTGATTTGACCCTTAAGGGTCAGGTCAAAAAGGTTACGAGCTCGTGTTCAAGATATTATTATCTGTTGACCCGACTTTCCACACTATTCCAATCAAGATTGTAAAATGTTTCTTAACTTTAAGATACACCAAGAGATTCTCATATTACCGACGTGAGGCATTTCTTCACAAAGCAGTGAATCACTAGATATACATTATACATATATATGTATATGTTAGTCAAGACGAACGCCCATCCAAATCCTCTCAACCACTATCCAACCTCAATGCCACTACCCAAAAAACCTCTGAACGCCACTACCCCTTGAACAGCACTGATCTCCTTACAACGTTCTCTCTCACATCACCACACACTGTCTCACGACACCATAAGACCCCTATCTCTGTTTCGTATAACCTCCCTTCTACCTTGTGCATCACCAACCAGTCTTCACATTCATAACCTCCCTTTCCTTCGTGCATTATAACCCTGTCTTCACATTCACAACCTCCCCCTCTCCCTCGCGCATTACCACCCTGTCTTCACATTCATAGCCCCCCTCTCCTTCGCTCATCATCATTCTGTCTTCACATTCATAACCCCCCTCTCTCTCTCTCGCATTATAACCCTGTCTTCACATTCATAACCTCCCTCTCCCTCGTGCATCACCACCCTGTCTTCACATTCATAGCCTCCCTCTCCTTCGGGCATTATAACCCTGTCTTCACATTAATAACCTCCCTATCCCTCGCTCATCACCACCCTGTCTTCACATTCATAGCCTTCCTCTCCTTCGTGCATTATAACCCTGTCTTCACATTCACAACCTCCCTCTCCCTCGCGCATCACCACCCAGTCCTCACATCCATAGCCTCCCTCTCCTTCGGGCATTATAACCCTGTATTCACATTCACAACCTCCCTCTCCCTCGCACATCACCACCCTGTCTTCACACTGACAACCTCCCCCACCCTTCTCCCTCGCGCATCACCACCCTGTCTTTACATTCATAACCTCCCTCTCCTTCGGGCATTATAACCCTGTCTTCACATTCACAACCTCCCTCTCCCTCGCTCATCACCACCCAGTCCTCACATCCATATACTACGTAAGTTCGCGTTTCTGTCCTCCAGAAGATAACGTCGTCATAGACTCTGTGTTATGTGTCCTTCTCGTGTGCTCCCCTCTACATCCCCGAGGTCAACCGGAGAGGTGTGATGGGTGGCGCTTGGCGCTGTCGCCTCCTCGAGCCGTACCGCCTCCCTTACCCAGCTGCAGACAGTGGGGGCGTGATGGACACAGAACACAGCCAATGATGAATATGCTAACTACCCGATGGCCTCAAAAGGTCGGGGTTGTTCGGGGTGTAACCAGTGCCCTACCCGACCCGTCCCGACTTCGTCGGGTTCTGGGAGTGAGTTGGTGGCCCAGGTCGGGCGGTCGGTCGGGTGGGTGGGAACTCTTAAGGAACCCAGCCACCTACCAGGGAGTTCCAACTGTCAAGCCCCCATGTCCCTGTGGTTCATGTGGCTCTCCCAAACCAGCCTCCAGAGGCGCCACTCTCCTGCCTCACTCCGGTCGTGTGTGTCTAAACATATATAAATGTACAGTTACACACATGCAAGACAACACATAGAAATTCACACACACACACACACACACACACACACACACACACACACACACATACACACAAGACACTCAAGCACACACACACACACACACAAATACACACACACAAGACACTCAAGCGCACACACACACACATACACACACACACATACACACATACACACACACACACACACACACACACACACACACACCGCGTACATAAATCACAGTAGGCGATACCAATATCATGCAAAGCGACTGACGTAAATAAGGCAATGATGCACATCAACTAGTAAAGGAAACATAACAAACACAGCCTGGACACCCCACCCACGCGCTCTTACCTCGAAACGTTCGTTCTCGGTAACAGCACCAGCCGACGTAAATGGTCAACGAAAGGGGAAAAAAAGAAAAGAAAATCAATGAGAAGATTACCTCTCGTTACTTCGGGGAGAGAGAGAGAGAGAGAGAGAGAGAAAGAGAGAGAGAGAGGGGAGTGACATCATGCCCAACAAATCGAACTAGTCTTAGGAAAACCACAACATATGTGTGCATCATCTGCCCTCCACCCAAAAAAAAAAAAAAATAGATTCGTAAGGTACAGTTTAGTGGCGGGTCGCCCCTCGCCCCTCGGGTCTGAACAGCCCTCCTCCACCTCTTGGCCGCACTGGAGTGTGTGCACAGCAACCCAGATTTCCCCTAATGCAGTTCAGAGGCTCGGTATGAGGAGGAGGAGGAGGAGTAGGAGCCTCTACCTACCTACCTCCTCCTCCTTTGCACTGGGCGTCAACAGATCTCGTTTTCTATTCAAATGAAGGCGTATTCTCGACGACGCATTCTCCCACTTCTTTTTTTTTTTCTTTTAAGTGTTTTCGATTGTATCTGTGAACTGAATATATAAACATCTATCCACAGTGTCTCTTCTACATGATACTGTGTGCAGATATGTGTACAAACGAGTTCAAGCTTCACGATAGGCTGACAAATAGGTTCAGTTTGACTTTACAATTATGTTCGATTTTTCCCTCCACCTTTTGTACAGCGAGACCCACCTACCTCGGTGCAATATGGTGGAGGAGCCTTGAGTCTGATGGCTGGCAGTGAAGAGGGGGATGGACATTGGTCCTTAAGTTTGTTGATATTATATATATACAATATAGGGGAGAAAGAATACTTCCCACGTATTCCCTGCGTGTCGTAGAAGGCGACTAAAAGGGGAGGGAGCGGGGGGGCTGGAAATCCTCACCTTCTCATTATTTTTTCTTTTAATTTTCCAAAAGAAGGAACAGAGAAGGGGGCCAGGTAAGGATATTCCCTCAAAGGCCCAGTTCTCTGCTCTTAACGCTACCTCGCTAACGAGGGATATGGCGAATAGTTTGAAAGAAAGAAAAGAAATATATATATATATATATATATATATATATATATATATATATATATATATATATATATATATATATATATATATATATATATCTTCTTTCTTTCATACTATTCGCCATTTCCCGCATTAGCGAGGTAGCGTTAAGAACAGAGAACTGGGCCTTTGAGGGAATATCCTCAAATGGCCCCCTTCTCTGTTCCTTCTTTTGGAAAATTAAAAAAAACGAGAGGGGAGGATTTCCAGCCCCCCGCTCCCTTCCCTTTTAGTCGCCTTCTACGACACGCAGGGAATACGTTGCTCAGGTGTCCCTTGTGATCCCACGAACATTAGTCCTTAGATGTGTTAATATATATACCTCTTGTTTATGTGTCCCTCGTCAATCTCCCTTGGGATTAGCCTAATATCTAGGAGGGCTTGGGGGCGTGTGGGCTTGGGTGGTTAATCCCCTGTGTCGAAGAAGTGCGGTGCCATACACTGAGGTGCGTAATTCAGGTGGTGTGGTATATCGAAGGGGCTTCATTTCAGAGTCCATTTCAGAAAACCCGGTGTCTGCGTCGTGGTGTCTATTTCAAGAGCGAACGCCCAGCCCACACCTCTCCCTGCTGCTGCTGCTGCTATACTCTCTCTCTCTCTCTCTCTCTCTCTCTCTCTCTCTCTCTCTCTCTCTCTCTCTCTCTCTCTCAAGAGCCCGGGGGCACCATCACGCCCTACACGTCTCCTCCATGATCTACACACACACACACACACACACACAGAGCACCTCCTCATCTACAGGCTACGCGACACCGCAAAGCCCACACTGTTACCACACCCACAGCATCATAAGCCCCACAGCACCACCACGCCCACAGGACCATCACGCCCACAGGACCATAAAGCCCACAGGACCATCACGCCCACATGACCACCACGCCCACAGGACAACCACGGCCACAGGACCATAACGCCAACATGACCACCACGCCCACAGCACCACCACGCCCACAGGGCCACCACGGCCCATATCATTACCACGTCCACAGCTCCACCACGCCTGAAGAACCAACACAGCCAAAGGACCACCACGCCCGCAGGACCATCACGCCCACAGGACCACCACGCCCAAAGGACCACCACGGCCCATATTATTACCACGTCCACAGCTCCACCACGCCCATAGGACCACCACAGCCCATATCATTACCACGTCCACAGCTCCACCACGCCCATAGGACCACCACAGCCCATATCATTACCACGTCCACAGCTCCACCACGCCCATAGGACCACCACAGCCCATATCATTACCACGTCCACAGCTCCACCACGCCTGAAGAGCCAACACAGCCACAGGACCACCACGCCCACAGGACCACCACGCCCACAGGACCACCACGCCCACAGGACCACCACGCCCACAGGACCACCACGCCCACAGGACCACCACGCCCACAGGACCACCACGCCCACAGGACCACCACGCCCACAGGACCACCACGCCCATAGGACCACCACAGCCCATATCATTACCACGTCCACAGCTCCACCACGCCCATAGGACCACCACAGCCCATATCATTACCACGTCCACAGCTCCACCACGCCTGAAGAGCCAACACAGCCACAGGACCACCACGCCCACAGGACCACCACGCCCACAGGATCACCACGCCCACAGGGCCACCACGGCCCATATCATCACTACGTCCACAGCTCCACCACGCCCACAGGACCATCACGCCCGCAGGACCACCACGCCCACAGGGCCACCACGGCCCATATCATTACCACGTCCACAGCTCCACCACGCCCACAGGACCACCACGCCCACAGGACCATCACGCCCACAGGGCCACCACGGCCCATATCATTACCACGTCCACAGCTCCACCACGCCCACAGGACCATCACGCCCACAGGACCATCACGCCCACAGGGCCACCACGGCCCATATCATTACCACGTCCACAGCTCCACCACGCCCACAGGACCACCACGCCCACAGGACCATCACGCCCACAGGACCACCACGCCCACAGGACCACCACGGCCCATATCATTACCACGTCCACAGCTCCACCACGCCCACAAGACCATCACGCCCACAGGACCACCACGCCCACAGGGCCACCAGTGCCCATATCATTACCACGTCCACAGCTCCACCACGCCTGAAGAACCAACACAGCCACAGGACTGTAAAGGAGACAACACTAACATGCCCTCATTGCCACTACACCCACAGCAACACCACGTCAACATTATTTACCAGAGCCATAGCAACACTGCGACCATATCAACACCCACGGCAACACCTCGTTCACAGTGTTGCCACAGCTGTACAACACTCACAGTATCACCACAGCCACAGCAACATCTCGTTCGTATTTCCACCACAAGCGCATCATCACCACGTCAACACGACCATTTCCCAAACAGCGTGTCAACACTAGCACTAGGCCACAACCATACCACAGCCACATCAACGCTACCATCACTGCAGTTGCACCACAACCATGGCAACACCACTACCACGGCAACCACACCACAACCACTGCAACCAAGCTAACATCACAGCCACGGCAACCACACCACAACCACTGCAACTAAGCCAACGACACTACCACGGCAACCACACCACAACCACTGCAACCATGCTAACACCACAACCACGGCAACCACACCACAACCACTGCAACCAAGCCAACCCCCACTACCACGGCAACCACACCAAAACCACTGCAACCATGGCAACACCACTACCACGGCAACCACACCACAACCACTGCAACCAAGCTAACATCACTGCCACGGCAACCACACCACAACCACTGCAACTAAGCCAACGACACTACCACGGCAACCACACCACAACCACTGCAACCATGCTAACACCACAACCACGGCAACCACACCACAACCACTGCAACCAAGCCAACCCCCACTACCACGGCAACCACACCAAAACCACTGCAACCATGGCAACACCACTACCACGGCAACCACACCAAAACCACTGCAACCAAGCCAACACCACAACCACGGCAACCACACCACAACCACTGCAACCAAACCAACCCCCACTACCACGGCAACCACACCAAAACCACTGCAACTAAGCCAACGACACTACCACGGCAACCACACCACAACCACTGCAACCAAGCCAACACCACAACCACGGCAACCACACCACAACCACTGCAACCAAACCAACCCCCACTACCACGGCAACCACACCAAAACCACTGCAACTAAGCCAACGACACTACCACGGCAACCACACCACAACCACTGCAACCATGCTAACACCACAACCACGGCAACCACACCACAACCACTGCAACCAAACCAACCCCCACTACCACGGCAACCACACCACAACCACTGCAACCAAGCCAACACCACAACCACGGCAACCACACCACAACCACTGCAACCAAACCAACCCCCACTACCACGGCAACCACACCAAAAGCACTGCAACTAAGCCAACGACACCACCAAGGTAACCACACCACAACCACTGCAACCATGCTGATACCACTACCACGGCAACCACACCAAAACTAATGCAACCAAACCAACCCCCACTACCACGGCAACCACACCACAACCACTGCAACTAAGCCAACGACACCACCAAGGTAACCACACCACAACCATTGCAACCAAGCAAACACCACTACCACGGCAACCACACCAAAACCACTGCAACTAAGACAACGACACCACCAAGGTAACCACACCACAACCACGACACCACCAAGGTAACCACACCACAACCACTGCAACCATGCTAACACCACAACCACGGCAACCACACCACAACCACTGCAACCAAGGCAACACCACTACCACGGCAACCACACCACAACCACTGCAACCAAGCCAACATCACAACCACGGCAACCACACCACAACTATAAAAACTCCTTTGCACCATCACTACGCCATAAGATCACCCATTCCCTACGTCTTCATCACCATATCCATATTGGCTTTGCTTGTCTTCACACGGGCTCCCCAGAAAGCGAGGCAGTTCCCCTACAGAAACAAGGCTCCTCTAAGGAGGAAAAAGAATAAGACAGCTGGAGCCTCGTATACCTAGCCCGCATCTGAAAGACAGCTGGAGCCTCGTGTACCTAACCCACATCTGAAAGACAGCTGAAGCCTCGTGTACCTAACCCACATCTGAAAGACAGCTGGAGCCTCGTGTACCTAACCCACATCTGAAAGACAGCTGAAGCCTCGTGTACCTAACCCACATCTGAAAGACAGCTGGAGCCTCGTATACCCAACCCACATCTGAGAGACAGCTGGAGCCTCGTATACCTAACCCACATCTGAAAGACAGCTGGAGCCTCGTATACCTAACCCACATCTGAAAGACAGCTGGAGCCTCGTATACCTAACCCACATCCGAGAGACAGCTGGAGCCTCGTATACATAACCCACATCCGAAAGACAGCTGAAGCCTCGTATACCTAACCCACATCTGAAAGACAGCTGGAGCCTCGTATACATAACCCACATCCGAAAGACATCTGGAGCCTCGTATACCTAACCCACATCTGAAAGACAGCTGGAGCCTCGTATACCTAACCCACATCTGAAAGACAGCTGGAGCCTCGTATACCTAAACCACATCTGAAAGACAGCTGGAGCCTCTTATACCTAACCCACATCCGAGAGACAGCTGAAGCCTCGTGTACCTAACCCACATCTGAAAGACAGCTGGAGCCTCGTATACCTAAACCACATCCGAAAGACAGCTGGAGCCTCGTATACCTAACCCACATCTGAAAGACAGCTGGAGCCTCGTGTACCTAACCCACATCCGAAAGACAGCTGGAGCCTCGTATACCTAAACCACATCTGAAAGACAGCTGGAGCCTCGTATACCTAACCCACATCCGAAAGACAGCTGGAGCCTCTTATACCTATCTGAAAGACAGCTGGAGCCTAATATACCTAACCCACATCTGAAAGACAGCTGGAGCCTCGTATACCTAACCCACATCTGAAAGACAGCTGGAGCCTCTCTGAAAGACAGCTGGAGCCTCGTATACCTAAACCACATCTGAAAGACAGCTGGAGCCTCGTATACCTAACCCACATCTGAAAGACAACTGGAGCCTCTTATACCTAACCCACATCTGAAAGACAGCTGGAGCCTTATATACCTAACCCACATCTGAAAGACAGCTGGAGCCTCGTATACCTAAACCACATCTGAAAGACAGCTGGAGCCTCGTATACCTAACCCACATCTGAAAGAGAGCTGGAGCCTCGTGTACCTAACCCACATCTGAAAGACAGCTGGAGCCTCGTATACCTAAACCACATCCGAAAGACAGCTGGAGCCTCGTATACATAACCCACATCCGAAAGACAGCTGGAGCCTCGTGTACCTAAGCCACATCTGAAAGACAGCTGGAGCCTCGTATACATAACCTACATCCGAAAGACAGCTGGAGCCTCGTGTACCTAACCCACATCTGAAAGACAGCTGGAGCCTCGTATACCTAAGCCACATCTGAAAGACAGCTGGAGCCTCGTATACCTAAACCACATCTGAAAGACAGCTGGAGCCTCGTATACCTAAACCACATCCGAAAGACAGCTGGAGCCTCATATACCAAACCCACATCCGAAAGACAGCTGGAGCCTCGTATACCTAAGCCACATCTGAAAGACAGCTGGAGCCTCGTATACCTAAACCACATCCGAAAGACAGCTGGAGCCTCGTATACCTAACCCACATCTGAAAGACAGCTGGAGCCTCGTATACCTAACCCACATCTGAAAGACAGCTGGAGCCTCATATACCTAACCCACATCCGAGAGACAGCTGGAGCCTCATATACCTAACCCACATCCGAAAGACAGCTGGAGCCTCGTATACCTTACCCACATCCGAAAGACAGCTGGAGCCTCGTATACCTTACCCACATCCGAAAGACAGCTGGAGCCTCGTATACCTTACCCACATCCGAAAGACAGCTGGAGCCTCGTATACCTTACCCACATCCGAATGACAGCTGGAGCCTCGTATACATCATCCGAAAGACAGCTGGAGCCTCGTATACCTAACCCACATCCGAAAGACAGCTGGAGCCTCGTATACCTAACCCGAAAGACAGCTGGAGCCTCGTATACCTAACCCGAAAGACAGCTGGAGCCTCGTATACCTAACCCACATCCGAAAGACAGCTGGAGCCTTGTATACATAAATCACATCTGAAAGACAGCTGGAGCCTCGTATACCTTACCCACATCCGAAAGACAGCTGGAGCCTCGTATACCTAACCCGAAAGACAGCTGGAGCCTCGTATACCTAACCCGAAAGACAGCTGGAGCCTCGTATACCTAACCCACATCCGAAAGACAGCTGGAGCCTTGTATACATAAATCACATCTGAAAGACAGCTGGAGCCTCGTATACCTTACCCACATCCGAAAGACAGCTGGAGCCTCGTATACATCATCCGAAAGACAGCTGGAGCCTCGTATACATAACCCACATCCGAAAGACAGTTGGAGCCTCGTATACCTTACCAACATCCGAAAGACAGCTGGAGCCTCGTATACATCATCCGAGAGACAGCTGGAGCCTCGTATACATAACCCACATCCCCCCCCAACTCCGATACAGTTCGCGCCAGTGCTTTCTGTGTGGTGGTGGTGGTGGTGGAGATGAAGGAAAGGGGATTCACAGACCAGACAGGCGTTGAGCAGGTGGCTTTGAAGAGTTGTCCAAAGTTATCATGGACCGTCACTTTGCTCAAACAAAAGAACGGACGACTCCTGATCTGCCGAAGGCATCGGCCAGTCACGTCCAGGCACGCCCAAACTGATTTACTTTTACTGACGGGCGATATTTGGAGTGTGGCCGCCGCCCCCCCAAGCGGCCCCTTGCCACACACTCCCGGGCGCAGGTCTTATATATTCTGCCGGACGCGCCTCCTCATCCGACTCGGCAAATCGTAAAACATATTAGTTCACTAACGTAAGTTCTTCTTTTCTTTTTCTCTGTTCTCCCGATGTGAATACACTTAATTCTTTAGTTCTGGTCTCTATACACCGATGGAACCGCTTTTTTTACGTTCGCTTTGTACTACGAAGGATGGGTGAATCCCATTGGAAACTTGCCGTAAGCTGATTGGATGAAGATGCAAACGCCACGCATCTGATCCGACTCGAAAACATTAGATCCAATGGATCGGCTCGGCTTAGGTTCGAACGAACGCCACCTCCACTTGCCCCAAACGACCGCCACCTCCACTTGCCCCAAAACGACCGTCACCTCCACCTGCCCTAAATGACCGCCACCTCCACCTGCCCTAAACGACCACCACCTCCACCTGCCCTAAACGACTGCCACCTCCACCTGCCCCAAACGACTGCCACCTCCACCTGCCCCAAACGACTGCCACCTCCACCTGCCCCAAACGACCACCACCTCCGCCTGCCTTACCCTATCAACGTGCTG
>NC_092270.1:10617528-10620028 GCF_036320965.1 Panulirus ornatus
AACTCCTCCAGGGGCTTCTACTGCTGGCCAACTCCTCCAGGGGCTTCTGCTGCTGCTGGCCAACTCCTCCAGGGGCTTTTGCTGTTGGGCAACTCCTCCAGGGGCTTCTACTGCTGTTGGCCAACTCCTCCAGGGGCATCTGCTGTTACTGACCAACTCCTCCAGGGGCATCTGCTGTTACTGACCAACTCCTCCAGGGGCTTCTGCTGTTGTTGGCCAACTCCTCCAGGGGCATCTGCTGTTACTGACCAACTCCTCCAGGGGCATCTGCTGTTACTGACCAACTCCTCCAGAGGCTTCTGCTGTTGGGCAACTCCTCCAGAGGCTTCTATTGTTGGCCAACTCCTCCAGGGGCTTCTGCTGTTGGCTAACTCCTCCAGCCACTGGACTCCCTTACTCGTATCTTCTTCTTCCTTACACTTCCATCCCTTCATCAGTCTATCCATCCCTCACTCAGTCCATTCCTCATCCGACCGTCCCTTCTGGTAAGCCAATGAATGAGCCACTTTTTCCAGTTCTCTTCATATGGAACTTTAAGTCTAATGGGACCAGCTTGATGCGAACACCTCCCCCTCACCCTCCTGAAGCAGTTGATAGTCGTAATTATATTCTCTTCATATGGAACTTTAAGTCTAATGGGACCAGCTTGATGTGAACACTTCCTGCTCACCCTCCTGAAGCAGTTGGTAGTCGAAATCATCACATATGGGGAGAACGGGACCAGCTTGATGTGAACACCTCCCCCTCACCCTCCTGAAGCAGTTGGTAGTCGAAATCATCACATATGGGGAGAACGTTTCCAAACGCTGAGGATGTTTTCTGGTGGACCATAAACCGAGTGAACATCCGGGAACTGAGCAGGGCTTGTAATACGAGTAGTTTATTACGAGGTCGTAAATCAGGGTTATCTTACAGTGGCGGGTGTCCCGCCCTCCGCACCTTCTCATCGTGCCTCACTCACAGCCTCACTGTTGTGTTAGAGATAAGAGCCAAGGGCTTCGAGAGACGACTGACGAAACTGTCCGAAAGAAGGGCTTCGAGAGACGACGGATGAGACCGTCCGAGTGAAGGGCTTCGAGAGACGACGGACGAGACTGTTCGAGCGAAGGGCTTCGAGAGACGACGGATGAGACTATCCGAATGAAGGGCTTCGAGAGATGACGGATGAGACCATCCGAATGAAGGGCTTCGAGAGACGACGGATGAGACCGTCCGAGTGAAGGGCTTCGAGAGACGACGGATGAGACCGTCCGAATGAAGGGCTTCGAGAGACGACGGATGAGACCGTCCGAGTGAAGGGCTTCGAGAGATGACGGATGAGACCGTCCGAGAGAAGGGCTTCGAGAGATGACGGATGAGACCGTCCGAGTGAAGGGCTTCGAGAGATGATGGATGAGACCGTCCGAATGAAGGGCTTCGAGAGATGACGGATGAGACCGTCCGAGTGAAGGGCTTCGAGAGATGACGGATGAGACCGTCCGAGAGAAGGGCTTCGAGAGATGACGGATGAGACCATCCGAGTGAAGGGCTTCGAGAGATGACGGATGAGACCGTCCGAGTGAAGGGCTTCGAGAGATGACGGATGAGACCGTCCGAGTGAAGGGCTTCGAGAGATGACGGATGAGACCATCCGAGTGAAGGGCTTCGAGAGACGACGGATGAGACCGTCCGAGTGAAGGGCTGCAAAGGACAACGACTGAGGTCGTTCGAAGCGATTCAAGGGACGACGACTGAAGACGATCTCGAGAGGGAGTTGTGCGACCCCAGGAGAGGACCTGGCTCAGGCGCCCCTCACCTGGTGAGAATGTGAGTTCTCTTCCTCAAACCTGATCTAGCTCTCCAGGAGGTGCAGTATGTCTTTACTTTTTCCCCTACTGCTGCTGCTCCTTTTGGACTTCACAGGCCGGGCTCCTCCCCCAACAACCACACAACACATCCGAGTTCATGATAAGAATATATCTTAATCTATCTACATCTATCTTAAAAACACCATACTAATTTAACCCTAATCGCCATGACGTATCTAGCACTGTCTTGTTACAGATCAAATCTGGTTATGCATGAAGAATGGTATTTTAATCTTCATATTTTCTTTATATGCTTCTTGGCTGTTTCTCACGGTCGCGAGAAATCGTCAGGAGCTGATGAAGACGCTGCTTTCATTTGCTCACAACCGCTCCCTATCTGTCATGTATGATGCACTCAGTTCAGACACTATTCACAGCAAAGCCTTATAGACTTTTTTCCTTGGATCCCATGACCACTTTTTATGATGATTTTACCCACTGACAGCACGTCTCGCCCCCTGTGTATCACATCATTCCAATTCCCTTTATCCTCTGCAGGTCTCGCACCCTCCTGCATGTTCAGGCTCCTATAATGATTTTACCCACTGACAGCACGTCTCGCCCCCTGTGTATCACATCATTCCAATTCCCTCTATCCTCTGCAGGTCTCGCACCCTCCTGCATGTTCAGGCTCCTATAACTCAAAGCAGATG
>NC_092270.1:10625028-10645028 GCF_036320965.1 Panulirus ornatus
TAGGAGAGGAGGAGGAGGAGGAGGAGGAGGAGGAGAGGGAGGAGCAGAAGGAGGAGGAGCAGGAGGAGGAGAAGGTGATGGCAGAGGCAGCAGGAGCAGCGTCGGTGTTGATCGACCCTCACTAAAAACCTGGGCGCAGTCAAGAGCTCTTTTGTAACCCGCCTTAAGGCGTTACAATTCTTACTCAATAGTGGCTCATTTAGGACGGCTTATGACTGGGATTATCGACAGTATGAGGAGTCGGGAGAGTGGTTGATAGCATGGTGTGGTGATGACTGGATCTCCACTCTTCCATCTCTTCGCCCGGCGATCAGAGGAGGCTGTCAGGAGGTGCACACCCACCCAGCCACTGCCTGCTAGCCTAGCCTAGCCTAGCCTAGCCAGCCATGCCTAGCCTATCCTAGCCTAGGAGGTGCACCCCCACCCAGCCACGGCCTGCTAGCCTAGCCTAGCCTAACCTAGCCAGCCTAGCCTAGCCAGCCTACCTTGCCAGCCAGCCTAGCCAGCCACGTCTCGCTAACACCACTGATGAAGAGGAGGTGTACAGAGGTAGGGACATGTGTGCTGCTGCCCTCATTGGTCAATCTCTCTCTCTCTCTCTCTCTCTCTCTCTCTCTCTCTCTCTCTCTCCCTCTCTCTCTCTCTCTCTCCGTCGTGTATGCTAATATACACCGGACCACCACGGCCGAAAGAGGACACTCCAATACGCAGCAGTGGCGATCGAGAGGGAGTTACCAAAGGCAGTAGATAACTGGCGGGTGTGTGTACACACACATGTGGAGTCATCTCGAACGGGAGATCTTACCAGTAGCAGGGAACTTTCGTGTCCCTGATGGCTCTCCACTTTTTATCCCCTGCAAAACCACACACAAGATAACCCGACACTTTGACACAGGGGACGTGGTGAGGTGGTCGGCGTCCAGACCTAGACTCTTACAGGCTCAGAGAAGAGGACAGGGAGGGTCGGGGGCAATGTGCTTACATGGTGTTCATCCTTCTATTTGGGTTTGATCGCTGTAAGGACATATGACATATGCTGAGGTGCACACGCACACACACACACACACACACACACATATGATCCGAGGACCTCCGTCTCTACGGGTTACTGTAACTTCAAGGCTACGCTACAATCAGTAGTAGGGAAAGGATGGACCCCTTTGGAGTGAAAAAAAAAAAAATTCTTTACTTCGACGACGATACAACTTCACCGAAGAAAATCTTTCTCCTAATACACAAACTGTAATCACAAACAGGGAGTTACAGGAGGAAGCGTTGCTGTAACCATACCATAAAATATGACCACTTCCCACACATCACCTCACGTCAGATGGACCACATACGAACATACCTCAGGAGAAAGCGACCAGCAAGAACGTATACCATTACAAACTGAACATACTACGGTAGAACACCCTTGCTTGTGAACAACACAAGCCAGACTACAAGGAACACAAGCAGAAGCTAAAGCTAAAGACGTGCAGACGAACCAAAACACTATCCTGTTGACCAGCTATACGAGCACTTCTTTAACCTGGGAACTATTAGCATGGCAGTCCACACAGGTGGATGATGATGTCCTGGTTACCAAGAGAACCATGGGGTACTTGCCACTCCACCCTGGAAGAAGAGGGGATTTCGAACCACCATCCCAGACACACGTCAGAACACCTCCACCCGTTGTTAAGACCTGCATGCATCGACACTCGAACTCTTCTAATAATATGTCCACTCCAGTGTGATATACCCGACCCATCCATACAGCCATAGGTTTGAGGTCCTTGACATTTTTACACCCAGTTTCTTCAACATTCAAATAGCCTGACATCCACAGCACTCACGTGTATCCACACATAGTGTATATAAATACATATATACATTTTTTTTTTCATACTATTCGCCATTTCCCGCATTAGCGAGGTAGCGTTAAGAACAGAGGACTGGACCTTTGAGGGAATATCCTCACCTGGCCCCCTTCTCTGTCCCTTCTTTTGGAAAATTAAAAAAAAAAACGAGAAGGGAGGATTTCCAGCCCCCCGCTCCCTTCCCTTTTAGTCGCCTTCTACGACACGCAGGGAATACGTGGGAAGTATTCTTTCTCCCCTATCCCCAGGGATATACACACACACACACACACGCATCACTATACCCACACACACACACACGTGTGTGTCCCTGCCCTTTGGGGCATTATACCTACGTGTATATTTGATCTGCTCTCCACACTCCCTTTAATATACATCGCCCCGGCACCTACACCCTGCCTGCATACCTGTACGTCCATATCTCACCAAGGTTGTGTCCCTCAACTATACACACATACACTAGGGAACTCACACACCCATCCACCCACTCGCCCTTCCAACGACACTCAAGCGCGCTCATACGCTCTTCCAATCGCTCGTCTGTGTGCTCACACGCGCGCGGCGGCCCCCAAGCGGTCATAGGAGTATGTTCATACGACTCACATACTCACATGTGTGACAGGGCGCCTCGGCACCACAAGGGCCTCGCTTGTCTACGATCTGCCGCACTGCCTGAGGTGAGGACCTGGAGTAGCGCGGGATACGTGTCCTTATCTCTTTAATGATAAGATTGGATCAAAGTCTTGCTTTTGGACACGTATCATTTTGTGACCTCTGCTCGTAGACATGTATCATTCCTGTAGACCTCTGCTCGTGGACATGTATCATTCTTGTTGATCTCTGCTTGTGGACATGTATCATTCTTGTTGACCTCTGCTTGTGGACATGTATCATTCTTGTTGACCTCTGCTTGTGGACATGTATCATTCTTGTTGACCTCTGCTTGTGGACACGTATCATTCTTGTTGACCTCTGCTTGTGGACATGTATCATTCCTGTTGACCTCTGCTTGTGGACATGTATCATTCCTGTTGACCTCTGCTTGTGGACATGTATCATTCCTGTTGACCTCTGCTCGTGGACATGTATCATTCTTGTTGACCTCTGCTTGTGGACATGTATCATTCCTGTGACATCTGCACGTGGGCACGTACCAATCACAGAACATCTGCTTTCGTGAGTCTTCTTGTGTCATGAGTTCATGCGCACGTCCTATCTTCATGCGCACGTCCTATCTTCATGCGCACGTCCCATCTTCATGCGCACGTCCTATCTTCATGCGCACGTCCTATCTTCATGCGCACGTCCTATCTTCATGCGCACGTCCCATCTTCATGCGCACGTCCTATCTTCATGCGCACGTCCCATCTTCATGCGCACGTCCCATCTTCATGCGCACGTCCCATCTTCATGCGCACGTCCTATCTTCATGCGCACGTCCTATCTTCATGCGCACGTCCCATCTTCATGCGCACGTCCCATCTTCATGCGCACGTCCCATCTTCATGCGCACGTCCTATCTTCATGCGCACGTCCTATCTTCATGCGCAAGTCCTATCTTCATGCGCACGTCCTATCTTCATGCACACGTCCCATCTTCATGCGCACGTCCCATCTTCATGCGCACGTCCTATCTTCATGCGCACGTCCCATCTTCATGCGCACGTCCCATCTTCATGCGCACGTCCTATCTTCATGCGCACGTCCTATCTTCATGCGCACGTCCTATCTTCATGCACACGTCCCATCTTCATGCGCACGTCCCATCTTCATGCGCACGTTCTATCCATCTCATTTGCTGATGGCAACTTCAGCAATCGTCTGAAGCCAATCCTTCATTCCTATAATGATCGTATGATTGTAAACGTAACCAATACAAGGCTGGAAGTCACTAACTGTTAAACGAGTTGTCTGTAACATCTGCCACCAAACAGGTGCAATATACATATACCTTTGAGGATCAACAGAACACATGTCTTCCATGTGCGATACATTAAAAATGATATTCAAAATGATCATTTGAGTTAGAGTTGTGATATGTGACTCCTATGCATATCTCAGTGTCTTAGATTTCTGCCAGGTCATATGGCTCAGTTCCATTTTGTTTCGTTAATGAGATATTTCAGTTTTTCAGATCTAGAGACTGGTCTCAGTGTTCAGCTGAGATGATTTTGGGAGGAGCTGAGGTCACTCACATGGAGGGGACTTTGGAGGAGGGAGGGAGGGAGGAGGGGATGGGGTTGAGGGAGAGGGGGGGGACACTTCCACAACAACCCCCCCCCCTCCCTCTGACCATATTCCATTTTCATTTCCCGTGGGTTATATTCTCTCTCTCTCTCTCTCTCTCTCTCTCTCTCTCTCTCTCTCTCGACGTCGTCGTCGTGTCGTAGGTAATATAATCATCTGCCCTCCACATCCCAACACATCCAACACCAGCAATACGAGACCACAACAAAAATATCAACAACACCTTCGCCTCACTGCCACTCCCTCCTCCCTCCTCCTCACCAACCAAACCCTTCCCTCCCTCCTCACCCGTCCCTCTCCTCCCCTCACCAACCAATCCCCCTCCCCTCCAACCCTCCTCCTCCCTCTCTCACCAACCAACGTCCCCCTCACTCCCTCCCTCCCTCCGTCACCAACCAACGTCCCTCTCTCCTCCTCCTCTCCTCCCTCCTCCTCCTCCCCTCCCCCACAACCAACGTCCTCCTCCTCCCTCCTCCCTCACTCACCAACCAACGATCCCACCCTCCTCCTCCCTCCCTCCTCCTACCAACCAACGTCCTCCTCCCTCCCTCCTCACACAACCAACCAACGACCCTCCTCCTCCCTCCCCTCCCTCCCTCACCAACCAACGTCCCTCCTCCTCCTCCCTCCCTCCCTCACCAACCAACGACCCTCCTCCTCCCTCCCTCACCAACCAACGACCCTCCTCCTCCCTCCCTCACCAACCAACCAACGTCCCTCCTCCCTCCCTCACCAACCCCTCCCTCCCCCCTCCCCCTTCATTATGCAAGGGGTATTTAGCCAATTAACCGGATCAGATCGGCCATCACTCACAGCCGTTATCATGATCCCAGTCCGGATAATGAGTGAAATCAGTGGAACGGATGATGGCGGTCCGGACACGCACGCGCAGCCGATGCCACGATAGTGTCTCAGAGAGAGAGAGAGAGAGAGAGAGAGAGAGAGAGAGAGAGAGAGAGAGAGAGAGAGAGAGAGTTGGGAGCAGCAGCAGGAGCAGCGCCGCCGCTGTCGCTGTCCGGCGGCGGCGCCCCTCCCTTCCTCCTTACGACGACCGGGTCGTCCTCCTCCTCCTCCTCCTCCTCCAAACTCCTGTCGCAGGTTCAGGTGCTTTCGCATCCCCCGTCTTGCCTTCCTCCCCGCCACTTCCCTCCTCCTGCCGTCCGCTCCCTCATCAAGGAGAGTATACTGAAGGACCGACTTCGTCAGTAGAACGCACAGGTGCTCCTTGGCGTACCTTCGTCTCTCTATGGATCGAGCGAGGCGACCCAGTTCATACGTGGTCGAAGTACCCCTAGGCTGGACCTTCCTCCTCCTCCTCCTCCTCTCTGCACTCCTCTCTCTCTCTCTCTCTCTCTCTCTCTCTCTCTCTCTCTCTCTCTCTCTCTTCCTCCAGGATATCGCCGCGGCTCTTCGAGTGCCTTTCTAAGGAGCTCCTGCTCCTGCTCCTCCTCCTGCTCCTCCTCCTCCTCCTCGCCATGCGTTACTTTCCCTCCCTCATCTGAGGAGACGCAAGGGGGGCGCGCGCCACCCTCCTCCCTCCTGTGTGCCTCATCTGAGGAGACGCAAGGGGCGCGCGCGCCGCCCTCCTCCCTCCTGTGTGCCTCATCTGAGGAGACGCAAGGGGGGCGCGCGCCGCCCTCCTCCCTCCTGTGTGCCTCATCTGAGGAGACGCAAGGGGGGCGCGCGCCACCCTCCTCCCTCCTGTGTGCCTCATCTGAGGAGACGCAAGGGGGGCGCGCGCCACCCTCCTCCCTCCTGTGTGCCTCATCTGAGGAGACGCAAGGGGGGCGCGCGCCGCCCTCCTCCCTCCTGTGTGCCTCATCTGAGGAGACGCAAGGGGGGCGCGCGCCGCCCTCCTCCCTCCTGTGTACTCAGCCTCGTTGCGCCACAATCTTCATCATGTCTAACACGCGTAGTGTTGCTCTTTGCTCTGGTTGTGATCCACAACTGTCTATAACTGTTCTGTCACGTCTATAACAATTCTATATATGTAGCCCATTAACTAAGCTATATCTTTGCCTGATGCGCCGCCACAACAGTGATTTCTGAGACACGACACTGGATGCAGTGCATCCACGACAGTGGCTTCTTATACACGACACTGGATGCAGTGCCGCCACAACAGTGACTTATGATACACGACACTGGATGCAGTGACGCCACAACAGTGACTTATGATACACGACACGATGCAGTGTATCCACGACAGTGGCTCCTTATACACGACACTGGATGCAGTGCATCCACGACAGTGGCTTCTTATACACGACACTGGATGCAGTGCCGCCACAACAGTGATTTCTGATACACGACACTGGATGCAGTGCTGCCACAACAGTGACTTATGATACACGACACTGGATGTAGTGCATCCACGACAGTGACTTCTTATACACGACACTGGATGCAGTGCCGCCACAACAGTGATTTATGATACACGACACTGGATGCAGTGCATCCACGACAGTGGCTTCTTATACACGACACTAGATGCAGTGACGCCACAACACTTCTGATACACGACACTGGATGCAGTGCCGCCACAACTGTGACTTCTGATACACGACACTGGATGCAGTGCCGCCACAACAGTGACTTCTGATACACGACACTGGATGCAGTGCCGCCACAACAGTGACTTCTGATACACGACACTGGATGCAGTGCCGCCACAACTGTGACTTCTGATACACGACACTGGATGCAGTGCCGCCACAACAGTGACTTCTGATACACGACACTGGATGCAGTGCTGCCACAGCAGTGACTTATGATACACGACACTGGATGCAGTGCCGCCACAACAGTGACTTCTGATACACAACACTGGATGCAGTGCCGCCACAACAGTGACTTGTGATACACGACACTGGATGCAGTGCTGCCACAACACTTCTGATACACGACACTGGATGCAGTGGATGCAGTGCCGCCACTAAAGTGACTTCTGAGACACAATACGATGCAGTGCTGCCACAGCAGTGACTTATGATACACGACACTGGATGCAGTGCTGCCACAACTGTGACTCCTTAATGGCGTATACAACAGCTTCCAGGTCAGGTCAGGCTATAAAATAAAAGTTAAACAATAGATGGTGTGCTGAGGGGGAAAAAAAAAACAATAGACGATTGAATCCCACTTTACAGAAAGAAAGACGTAAGAAAAACCGCTATACGGGGGGCGAAGAAAATATGATGATACAAATAATATACATAAAAGAGTGTCCCATAATAATGGAAGACACACGAGTGAAGGACATTGAACGAACACAGTGGAGAAGAAGATACGATCATTAACTCATTAACTATAATTATAATTACATTAATTATAATTACTAATCTTCTTGATCATTATAATTACGAATCGTCTTTACCATTATAATTACTAACAGTCTTCAGAAAGTGGCCATTAACACATATATCACTCATGATCATTGCCAGAATAATTGCCCTGGTTTATTTTGATTATGTGTTCCTTATCTGTTAATCATGAGAGGCGAACCCACGCGCCTGCGCGAAGTTTCTCGGCCCACACGCCCATGAATGGCCTGGACTACGCCCACGCGCCCACAAACAGCCCAACCCATGCCATGCTTCCCTCCACGGCCTAGCCCACGCCCATGAGCACTCTTGTGCACGCCCACAAGCTCAATAACAACATAGTCCATGCCCATGAACACCCACTCTTGTCCACGCCCACAAGTTCATGAACAACCTGGCCCACGCCCATGAACAGCCTGGGCCACGCCCATGAACAGCCTGGGCCACGCCCATGAACATCTAGGCCACGCCCATGAACATCTAGGCCACACCCATGAACACTCTAGGCCACACCCATGAGCAGCCTGGGCCACGCCCATAAGCAGCCTGGGCCACGCCCATGGACAGCCTGGGCCACGCCCACTGTTCCATCTTGATAACTAGAGAGCACAATCTTATCACGAGGTACATGACGCTACGATATAATTTCAGGAACTACCCTGTATTTACAGTTTGTGTACACCTGTATTTAAAGCTTGTGTGCACCTGTATTTACAGTTTGTGTACACCTGTATTTACAGCTTGTGCACACCTGTATTTACAGCTTGTGCACACCTGTATTTACAGTTTGTGTACACCTGTATTTACAGTTTGTGTACACCTGTATTTACAGCTTGTGTACACCTGTATTTACATACTCCATGCACGGGGCCAACCTCCCCATGTATTTAACTACGGGCGCTTACTCACCCACACATGCGTACTCTCTCTCTCTCTCTCTCTCTCTCTCTCTCTCTCTCAAAGGAAAATAATTTTTTTGGGATTCTTGACTTTCGAAGATGTGGAAGAAATGAGCATAGCGAAAACAGCAAAGTATTTCCCGAGTATATATATATATATATATATATATATATATATATATATATATATATATATATATATATATATTGGAAATGATCACAATCTTGCGCGTGATGAAGATATTACTATGAGTCCACGGGTAAAATGAAACACCATAAGTTCCCAAGTGCACTTTCGTGTAATAATCACATCATCAGGGGAGACACAAGAGAGAAATATAAATCAGTTGATATACATCGAAGAGACGTAGCTTGGACGCCATTTGGTAAACATGTGATTGTCCATATATATATATATATATATATATATATATATATATATATATATATATATATATATATATATATATATATATATTTGAGAGGCATCATACTAAGCCATCCGAGAAACTAGCACGAGTGATGAACAGACTCTTCCAAGACTTGCCTCAAGACGAGAAAAGAAGAAAAGAAACAAAGCTAAAGAGAGACAGAAACACACACACCCACACACACACACACACACACACACACCCTCGTACATCGCCTTCCCCTTCTACCACAAACCCACTCACATAAGCAGGTAATACACGGTTACACCAGATACTTAACAATCCACCACTATCTACACCAAAGGTGTTTCTCATCCTCCTCCCTCCCACACAGGCACACACACACACACACACACACACACACCACACACTCACACTCACACACACATAGACACACACACACACCACACAGGCAAAAAATGAGGTGATCTACGAGGCAATCAGTAGAATAACAGAGAAGGACTTATCACGAGCGCTCGGCTGCATAATCTGGATCTCGTATCTAACAGGGAATTAACACTCATCTTTCTTCCAATTATCAGGTTCACGGGGCGAGGCTCCGCCGCCCCCAAGTGGTGAGGGAGAGAGAGAGAGAGAGAGAGAGAGAGAGAGAGAGAGAGAGAGAGAGAGAGAGAGAGAGAGAGAGAGAGAGAGAGAACGTCCACAGCCAGTGACTTGGGCCAACATAGAAGTCATCTTGACATTCATCGTATAATATCTAAATCACCACTACTATTACCACTACTTCTAGTACTACTACCACTACTACTACTACTACTACTATTTATGATAATGATAATTCGCGTCATACTTCCTCTTGCACTCTAATATTTCTTCGACAATCCTGCACGTGACTTTTCCTTAATACCTCCAGGTCTGACCTCTCACTCACTCACGCCTCTACACATGACCTTTCTCACTCACACTTGTAATGTGACCCCCTACACTCACATCGGCATATGTGGTGTACTTCCACCACATCTGTGTATGTAATCTATGGATTTGACCTCCAACCCACACATACAGATATGTGAGTTTTCTTCATCTACAGATATGTATAGAAGGGCACTCCTCACAGCATATGTGGTCCCGCTTATGCCTACATATGTGATCTTCCTCACACCTGTATATGTGATATATTCACACATGTTCATAAAAGCTTCTGTTCTCTTACATCTGTATAGTCAGACTTCTAACTATAGCACCTGGGTATGTAACTGCTTTTCTTCGTTACCGTATGTCTAGCCTCTTTGTTAGCTCTCGTGGGCGGCAGCATAGCTGAACCAAACACTTGTTCGTGGCCTTACACCTGTCTCTCATCTACACATGTTATGCGTAGTCTGTCTTAAAGATACCTTGTAACATCTGTAGCCGACCCTTCTACCAGTACAATTATAATCTAATCCGTCTTCCACACCTGTATAAGTGGCCTCACTTAATCATACATTACCTATGATTCCTACATCATCCCATCCGTAGACCTGGGTTGGTACAGAAGGTCTGGATCCAACCTCCACGCCTGTAGATGTGGCCTGGCATTCGTGCATGTGGTCTGGGTCGAACCTTTCTCACCTATAGATGTAGTACCTCGACTTTGTATATATGCTCCTCTCTCACCTGTAGATGTAGCACCTCGCCTTCGTATATATGCTCCTCTCTCACCTGTAGATGTAGCACCTCGCCTTCATATATATGCTCCTCTCTCACCTATAGATGTAGTACCTCGACTTTGTATATATGCTCCTCTCTCACCTGTAGATGTAGCACCTCGCCTTCGTATATATGCTCCTCTCTCACCTGTAGATGTAGTACCTCGCCTCCATACATGTGCTCCTCTCTCACCTGTAGTTGTAGTACCTCGCCTTCGTATGTGTATTCTGCCTCCTCTCATTTACTCATGCAAATATAGACTTGGTCCCACCTCCTGCCGAAGGCAAATGGGAATTCCCTTCTTTCAGGGCTCTCATTCAGCCTTTGGCCTCTACCTATAGTTTGGTATCTTACTACTACACCTTTACACATGGCCTTTTACACTCAAGTACACCTGTATCTATGGGTATAATTTAGCCTCCCACAAACCCAGGGAGCTACCACATCCCGGGATGACCACATCAACACAACACCAAACTTGGAAGCCACCACACCAGCCCTACTACACCCTAAGATGACCACATCTCAACAGCAGTACGGGGAACACCACAACAGCTCCATACCCTAGGATGACCACAGCAGCACAGCACCCTGTAGGGAGGACACCATACCAGCCCCACAACAACCCCATGGACGAACACAGCATCCTGGGAGACAAAGAACACCAGGTACTTCCACATGTAATCGACTCAATAATGGTGTAAGATATTGACGTTTAAAAGCAAAATATATGCCACAGTTCAATGCACAAGAAAGCTGTTATCCTCACAGGTAAACATATTGTTATTAGATCTCACCTACTGATTATAACAAGTCGACCTCAGGAGAAATCCAGACTCGAATTCCTTTTTGAATTCAATAACATAAGTACGTCTCGAGTGTCTAACGAAGGCAGCATCTAGACTATTTATTAAGCAATAAACTCCTCACAATAGATGAAAGAAGATCTCTAATATTATTTTGTTTTCGTGAAACTATTCTATCTTCCACTGGGTGGTCATTCGCCCTCGGGGAAGAGGTTCAGCCATGTATACCCTCAATGCTGGTGAGCGAGGCATCCTGCGTGTGATGATGCTTCCTCGATGATGTTTTGCTACCTGACGAAGCAGACCCTGGCAGGGAAATGACGGGGGGTAGCTTTTGCTGGTGTCTGGTGAAGAAGGTACCTCCTGCTGGTGCCTGAGGGGAATAGCTCCTCCTATCGCCTGATAAAGGCACCTCCTGTAGGTGACTGGCTGGGAACCACCTGCTGGTGCATGACGAGGGCAGCACCTATTGGTGCATGACGAGCCAGCTCTTGCTAATACCTGACGCGGCAGCTCCTGCTGGTGTCTGCTGAGGGCAATTCCTGCTGGTGACTGACGGAGCAGCTTCTGCTGGTGACCGACAAGATAGCTCCTGCTGGTGTCTGAACAAGGCAGCTTTCGCTGGTCCTTGATGAAGGCAGCTCCCGGTGGTGCCTGAAGAAGGGCAGCTCCTGCTGGTGCCTGAAGAAGGGCAGCTCCTGCTGGTGCCTGAAGAAGGGCGGCTCCTGCTGGTGCCTGAAGAAGGGCACCTTCTGCTCGTGCCTGACGAGGCAGCTTCGGCTGGTGCCTGAAGAAGGGCAGCTCCTGCTGGTGCCTGAAGAAGGGTAGCTCCTGCTGGTGCCTGAAGAAGGGCACCTTCTGCTCGTGCCTGACGAGGCAGCTTCGGCTGGTGCCTGAAGAAGGGCAGCTCCTGCTGGTGCCTGAAGAAGGGTAGCTCCTGCTGGTGCCTGAAGAAGGGCACCTTCTGCTCGTGCCTGACGAGGCAGCTTCGGCTGGTGCCTGGTAAGGGTAGCTCCTGCTGGTGTGTGATGAGGGCAGCTCCTGCTGGTGCCTCATCGTGTCTGACAAGGTTGCTCCTGCTGGTACCTAACAAGGACACCTCCAACTGGTACCTGACCACCTTCCTTAAACCTGACCCCACCAACACCACCAGTGGCCACTGCCAACCGCAACCACCACCACTAGCCAACTACCAACCTAACCCTCACCACTATCATCACCACTACCAACACCACCATTCCCACCACCACTACCAACCCCAGCATTCCCACCACCACTACCAACTCCACCATTCCCACCACCACCACTACCAACCCCACCATTCCCACCACCACTACCAACCCCACCATTCCCACCACCACTACCAACCCCACCATTCCCATCACCACTTCTACCAACCCCACTACCACCATCACTACCAACTCCACCATTCCCACCACCACTACCAACCCCAGCATTCCCACCATCACTACCAACTCCACCATTCCCACCACCACTACCAACCCCACCATTCCCACCACCACTTACTCCACCACCATCATCCTACTGGCCAACACCAGCCACCGACGCCATCACCTCCTCACACTCAGATGCTATCGATCTCCAGATAGCCCGGTCGGTCACATCTCCGTCAGGTTAATCAGCCAAGTTACGTAAGGTATCTACGTGGAAGGAAGTCATCGTACGTCCGACAGCACACACGGAGAGGAAATCAAAAGTTCGTGTACCTGATATGTATACACACCCCCCTGTCGAAAGGCCTATCAACTTGACAACATGCGTGTTCCTCTGTCTCAGGGAACTTTAGCAGCTGCCAACATGTGTTCGACATCTCTGGTACATTCCTCACCACACACACACACACACACACACACACACACAGAGGATCTCTGCCCCTCATAGATCCTGTCGTCTTGCTTCACAGCCCTTGCTACCTGCACCGTCTTTGACTCGAGAGAGAGAGAGAGAGAGAGAGAGAGAGAGAGAGAGAGAGAGAGAGAGAGAGAGAGAGAGAGAGAGAGAGAGAGTGGGAGGGAGGGAGTGTGTGTGTGTTGGACCAGGTAACAGAGGACGGCACTGGATCTCCTCCGTCGAGATACTTGGTGCGGTCATGTCACTTGTCTAAGGGCGAGGCTTGACTGACAGAGACCACCTCCTCTCTCTCTCTCTCTCTCTCTCTCTCTCTCTCTCTCTCTCTCTCTCTCTCTCCTGGTGGCTACCGGGCCGGATGAAAGCGCTCCCGGGGGCTACTGGTATATGGCGAGGGCGAAGAGGAGGGAGGGAGGGAGGACTTTAGAAAAACCACAGCTGTCAATGAGACGAGATCTTGGGTGTGCCTCTGAAAGGTTGGGGATACCTAGGTATTTGGCCCTCGGGGGGGTCAAGTCATCTGGTGATTACACGAAGGCGCCCGGCCGAGGGAACGGGGCACCTCCCCTTACCCCCCTTAAATAACTGGCGATACGAACGCGAAGGAAATCATCGCATCGTGTTCCATCTCCTTCAAGCGTTTCATAACGGTTTCGACGGCCTACCTCTTCCTGTAGCAGACGTCATCGAAGACGTCTTGATAAACGGTTTAACATGGAGGGTTAACCTCGAGAGCTCCCCAACCACCTCTCTCGCCAGTCACCACCAGCGAGGAGGGGAAGAGGGAGGGTGGAGGCGCCCCGGACGGGGACGAAGATGGATGGACGTGGTGGAAAGATGGACCTGCCTCAGGACATGAGGAGAAAATGGAGAGGGGTTAATAGAGGAGAGGAGGAGGAGGAGGAGGAGGGTAGGTGGTGTGGGTGTTCTTAAGAGTCAGTTGCAGGTAGCAAAAAAAAGTTCATTTAAAAATCAGATGTGCGAGGTGGGCGGGCGGGCGGGCGGGCGGGCTGACAGGTGTAATAGCGTTGAGTGGAAGCATAAAAGCAACTGTGCTGGAGTGAGAAGTTCCTGTGTGACGACCTGCTCAGCTTCAACGACCCTCGAGCAATGAGGGGTCTGTCCTCCTCGATGGTTTTGTACAGTCACACGACAAAAGGGGTCGTACCGTCGTGCTCAAGGGTAGTGCCGTCGTGCTCAAGGGTCGTGCCGTCGTGCTCAAGGGTCGTAGTCAAGCACAAATGGTCGTACCGTCGTGCTCAAGGGCTCGTGCCGTCGTGCTCAAGGATCGTACCGTCGTGCTCAAGGGTCGTACCGTCGTGCTCAAGGACTCGTACCGTCGTGCTCAAGGAATCGTACCGTCGCGCTCAAGGAATCGTACCATCGTGCTCAAGTGGTCGTACCGTCGTGCTCAGGGGGGTGAATGATGGTATATCAAAACAGGACAAAGTCATTTGAATTATCAGATACATAATTGTTAGATTAAGGAGGAGAATGACGACCTTCTGTGGTGGTAGGGGAAAGGACATAACCTGGACCCCTGATAAGGAAGTGGTAGGAGCGGGGAACGCGCTACACACACACACACACACACACACACAAACACACACAAACAGACACACACGCGCTGACAAATGGGGGAAAAAAAAGGTTTGAAAATGGACTTGTGAAGTGATATCTCGAGATGGGGCACCTCTATCTCTCTCTCTCTCTCTCTCTCTCTCTCTCTCTCTCTCTCTCTCTCTCTCTAGGCCACGCCCGCCGTTGGAAACATGGGTACGGTCTTGGGCGGCGGCGAGAGGGGCGCGTCCCTCTCGCCGCTAGGGCGTGAGTGGCGTCTGCTGAGGGGTGGAAAGGATCTCGAGAAGGTAGAGTGGTAAAGGGTCCTTGACCTCAGAGTGAGGAAGGGTTTTGGTCTCACTTGCCACTGAATATATCCAGGGCAACAGTGGATGATGTAGACATCGTAATACTTCAGTGGGGGGACCAAAGCTGATACAGTGGGGGGACCAAAGGTGATACAGTGGGGGAACCAAAGATGATACAGTGGGGGGACCAAAGCTGATACAGTGGAGGACCAAAGGTGATACAGTGGGGGACCAAAGGTGATACAGTGGGGGACCAAAGGTGATACAGTGGGGGACCAAAGGTATTACAGTGAGGGACCAAAGGTGATACAGTGGGGGACCAAAGGTGATACAGTGGGGGACCAAAGGTGATACAGTGGGGGACCAAAGGTGATACAGTGGAGGACCAAAGGTGATACAGTGCGGGACCAAAGGTGATACAGTGGGGGACCAAAGGTGATACAGTACGGGACCAAAGGTGATACAGTGGGGGACCAAAGGTGATATAGTGGGGGACCAAAGGTGATACAGTGGGGGACCAAAGGTGATACAGTGGAGGGACCAAAGGTGATGCAGTGGGGGACCAAAGGTGATACAGTGGGGGACCAAAGGTGATACAGTGGGGGACCAAAGGTGATACAGTGAGGAATCAAAGGTGATACAGTGGGGGACCAAAGGTGATACAGTGATACAGTGGGGGGGACCAAAGGTGATGCAGTGGGGGACCAAAGGTGATACAGTGGGGGACCAAAGGTGATACAGTGAGGAATCAAAGGTGATACGGTGGGGGACCAAAGGTGATACAGTGATACAGTGGGGGGGACCAAAGGTGATACAGTGGAGGACCAAAGGTGATACAGTGGGGGACCAAAGGTGATACAGTGATACAGTGGGGGGGACCAAAGGTGATACAGTGGAGGACCAAAGGTGATACAGTGGGGGACCAAAGGTGATACAGTGATACAGTGGGGGGGACCAAAGGTGATACAGTGGAGGACCAAAGGTGATACAGTGGGGGACCAAAGGTGATACAGTGATACAGTGAGGGGGACCAAAGGTGATACAGTGGAGGACCAAAGGTGATACATTGATACAGCGGGGGACCAAAGGTGATACAGTGAGGAACCAAAGGTGATACAGTGGAGGACCAAAGGTGATACAGTGGGGGACCAAAGGTGATACAGTGGAGGACCAAAGGTGATACAGTGATACAGTGGGGGGGACCAAAGGTGATACAGTGGGGGACCAAATTAACTTACAACACGAGTACCAAAGACCTGTGTGTTGCCAGCAGTCCTACACTCAAGAAAATCTACGAGAGAGAGAGAGAGACCCAGGTGGTCACATGACGCTCTAGCAAGCAGGTAGAAAATGCAGTAGCCCCTTTCGAGGACGTGATGTAGTGAAAGAAAAAGTGTGTGTGTGTGTGTGTGTGTGAGAGAGAGAGAGAGAGAGAGAGAGAGAGAGAGAGAGAGAGAGAGAGAGAGAGAGAGAGAGAGAGAGAGAGAGTGTGTACCACATTTCTATGCGTTACGGGAAGAGAGAGTTTTCTTTTTCCTTTTTTTTTTAAACACTCGTGTCGCCCAGTCTCTCAACCTTGTAAATATATATATATATATATATATATATATATATATATATATATCTTTTCTTTCTTTTCTTTTAAACTATTCGCCATTTCCCGCGTTAGCGAGGTAGCATTAAGAACAGAGGACTGGGCCTTTGAGGGAATACCCTCACCTGGCCCCCTTCTCTGTTCCGTCTTTTGGAAAATTAAAAAAAAAACGAGAGGGGAGGATTTCCAGCCCCCCGCTCCCACCCCTTTTAGTCGCCTTCTACGACACGCAGGGAATACGTGGGAAGTATTCTTAATCCCCTATCCCCAGGGATTATATATATATATATATATATATATATGCCCCCATGTCTTTCCTCCTACGTGTTCGGTAACGCTAACCACCATACTGCGGATGGCCCCCAGTGTGTGTACGTAGGCATCAGTGGTTGTCGGTACAGACTACGTCAACGTCGTAAACCCTGTGTGGCAACAGAGCCCCAAGGATCTAACACTAACTCAGTCCACACGGGTCAATCATCTTTGTGCATTGCTCCTCGGCAATTCAAGCACCTTAGGGCCCCAATCTTATTCAATCTGTCCTTACGCACTCCGTCTCCTCTCCTTTTTGCCCGACCGCCCCTACGATGGGTAACGATGTACACAAAACATATATGTTTTTGGCTTTTAAAAAGGGGAAACATAAGCCAACAACACAGTCTATACACAGATGATCATTAGACCTTAACCAATAAGGGTTTGATCGAGGCGTCGAGACTCAGCCAAGAATGAGCTCCCAGTCCACCAAGAAGCCTCGAACTCAACCAAAAACGACGTAAAAAAAAAAAAGCTCACGACTCACTGGAGCCATTTCGTACCCATATATCCGACTCCAAGATTCGACCTATATCTTTACCAGACGTATATAAATACTTACTTTACCCCCGTCCTCTCTCTCTCTCTCTCTCTCTCTCTCTCTCTCTCTCTAGAAGAGCTAACAGAGGGACGATCATGTTGGGAATCGGAAAAAAAAGGAAATAAAAGGAGGAGGTAGGAGGGAAATCAGTCTCTCCCCACTCGTCAACATTGACCACAGAGGTCTCAACGGAGGAGGAGCAGCAGAAGCAGCAGCGCCAGTGAGCAATACACAAAGATTAATTCTATGGTTTCCGAGGTGCGAGGCCGCCCTCAACCTCCTGAAGGGATGAGGATCATCGTCGTGCCCCCGCGCCAGGTGGAGATAATGGATCACAAGCCTCTGGGTCAGCCTTGGGCGACGTGTCCCCAACACCACCTCCTCCCTCAGCTGGTCGAGATACGATGAGGAATTTTCTTTCTTACCCATCCACTCTATATAAGTCTATGGTAAGACAATGATATACACTTGACAGCTTCTTTACGGATATATATATATATATATATATATATATATATATATATATATATATATATTCCTGGGGATAGGGGAGAAAGAATACTTCCCACGTATTCCCTGCGTGTCGTAGAAGGCGACTAAAAGGGAAGGGAGCGGGGGGGCTGGAAATCCTCCCCTCTCATTTTTTTTTTTAAATTTTCCAAAAGAAGGAACAGAGAAGGGGGCCATGTGAGGATATTCCCTCAAAGGGCCCAGTCCTCTGTTCTTAACGCTACCTCGCTAATGCGGGAAATGGCGAATAGTATAAATATATATATATATATATATATATATATATATATATATATACACACACACACACACACACACGAATATAGTGCATATGAACGCGCACTTCCATATAACATACTAGCCTCCAACAACCAGGATCGAACCCGGGATCCCTTGCGTGGCAGGCGGGAGCGCTACCGCTAGGCTATGATCATAGCCTGACGGTAGCGCTTGTGCATTCACAACCTTCCCTACGCTGGTTGTGATCAATGGCGTCAGTGGATGTTGTATTGTATGTAATTCCCTTCGGAAAATAATTAAGCACTGATGCCAGGCGGGTCAACAGGTGACATGAATGTGAGTTTTGTAGTCGCTCCCTCACTCATGACTCACTTTTCTCCTATCCCCTTATACTCTCACTTCTCTCTCATTCCCCATATATCCTCACTTCTCTCCCATCCCCCTTATACTCTCACTTCTCTCTCATCCCCATATACTCTCTACTCTCTCATCCCCCATATACTCTCACTTCTTTTTCATCCCCCTTACACTCTCACTTCTCTCTCATTCCCCTTATACTCTCACTTCTCTTTCATCCTCCTTATGCTCTCACTTCTCTCTCATCCACCGTATATTCTCACTTCTCTCTCATCCCCCATATACTCTCACTTCCCTCTCATCCCCCATATACTCTCACTTCTCTCTCATCCCTCATATACTCTCACTTCTCTCCCATCCCCTGTATACTCTCACGTCTCTCTTCATCCCCATCTCCCTCACTTCTCTCTCATTCCCCATATATCCTCACTTCTCTCCCATCCCCCATGTATACTCTCACGTCTCTCTTCATCCCCATCTCCCTCACTTCTCTCTCATTCCCCATATATCCTCACTTCTCTCCCATCCCCCATATACTCTCACTTCCCTCTCACCCCTCTTAACTTTCATTTCTCTCTCGTCTCCCTTATACTCTCACTTCCCTCTCATCCCCTGTATACTCTCACTTCTCTCCCATCCCCTGTATACTCTCACGTCTCTCTTCATCCCCATCTCCCTGCCTCTCAATATCCTCCCTTCCCCTGCGGCTTAGCTCCCTGTCGCACCCATCGTCTCCCTGCGGTCAAGGGGTCACCCCCTGCATGGCTTGAATTCCACCCTCCTCCCCTCCCGCTCCCTCACCTCACCCTCGGTCTCCTCCGCTCTCCCATCCCGCTCCCTCACCTCACCCTCGGGTGGATCTCCTCCGCTCTCCCATCCCGCTCCCTCACCTCACCCTCGGGTGGATCTCCTCCGCCCTCCCATCCCGCTCCCTCACCTCATCCTCAGGTCTCCTCCGCCCTCCCATCCCGCTCCCTCACCTCACCCTCGGTCTCCTCCGCCCTCCCCTCCCGCTCCCTCACCTCACCCTCGGGTCTCCTCGGCTCTCCCATCCCGCTCCCACACCTCACCATCAGGTCTCCTCGGCTTTCCCATCCCGCTCCCACACCTCACCATCAGGTCTCCTCCGCCATCTCATGCCGCTCCCTCACCTCACCCTCGGGTCTCCTCCGCTCTCCCATCCCGCTCCCTCACCTCACCCTCGGTCTCCTCCGCTTTCCCATCCCGCTCCCTCACCTCACCCTCGGTCTCCTCCGCTTTCCCATCCCGCTCCCTCACCTCACCCTCGGTCTTCTCCGCTCTCCCACCCCGCTCCCTCACCTCACCCTCGGTCTCCTCCGCTTTCCCATCCCGCTCCCTCACCTCACCCTCGGTCTCCTCCGCCCTCCCATCCCGCTCCCTCACCTCACCCTCGGGTCTCCTCCGCTCTCCCATCCCGCTCCCTCACCTCATCCTCAGGTCTCCTCCGCCCTCCCATCCCGCTCC
>NC_092270.1:10650028-10662528 GCF_036320965.1 Panulirus ornatus
TCCTCAATGTCGAGTGTATTCCTCAATGTCGAGTGTCTTCCTCAATGTCGAGTGTATTCCTCAATGTCGAGTGTTTTCCTCAATGTCGAGTGTCTTCCTCAATGTCGAGTGTATTCCTCAATGTCGAGTGTCTTCCTCAATGTCGAGTGTATTCCTCAATGTCGAGTGTCTTCCTCAATGTCGAGTGTATTCCTCAATGTCGAGTGTATTCCTCAATGTCGAGTGTCTTCCTCAATGTCGAGTATATTCCTCAATGTCGAGTGTCTTCCTCAATGTCGAGAATATTCCTCAATGTCGAGAATATTCCTCAATGTCGAGTGTATTCCTCAATGTCGAGTGTATTCCTCAATGTCGAGTATATTCCTCAATGTCGAGTATATTCCTCAATGTCGAGTGTCTTCCTCAATGTCGAGTGTATTCCTCAATGTCGAGTGTATTCCTCAATGTCGAGTGTATTCCTCAATGTCGAGTGTCTTCCTCAATGTCGAGTGTATTCCTCAATGTCGAGTGTCTTCCTCAATGTCGAGTGTATTCCTCAATGTCGAGTGTCTTCCTCAATGTCGAATATATTCCTGAATGTCGAGTATATTCCTCAATGTCGAGTATATTCCTCAATGTCGAGTATATTCCTCAATGTCGAGTGTATTCCTCAATGTCGAGTGTATTCCTCAATGTCGAGTATATTCCTCAATGTCGAATATATTCCTTAATGTCGAGTATATTCCTCAATGTCGAGTATATTCCTCAATGTCGAGTGTCTTCCTCAATGTCGAGTGTCTTCCTCAATGTCGAGTGTATTCCTCAATGTCGAGTGTCTTCCTCAATGTCGAGTGTCTTCCTCAATGTCGAGTGTCTTCCTCAATGTCGAGTGTATTCCTCAATGTCGAGTGTATTCCTCAATGTCGAGTATATTCCTCAATGTCGAGTGTCTTCCTCAATGTCGAGTGTATTCCTCAATGTCGAGTGTATTCCTCAATGTCGAGTATATTCCTCAATGTCGAGTATATTCCTCAATGTCGAGTATATTCCTCAATGTCGAGTGTATTCCTCAATGTCGAGTGTATTCCTCAATGTCGAGTATATTCCTCAATGTCGAGTGTCTTCCTCAATGTCGAGTGTCTTCCTCAATGTCGAGTATATTCCTCAATGTCGAGTGTCTTCCTCAATGACCTGTTTATTCCAGTCAGACACATCCAGCCTATTAAGATCGAGGTCGCCTTTATTGTGGTGGTTGTAAATGTGGAGATAAGTGGTAGTGACGCTGGTTGTATGAGGCAATGGTGGTAGTGACGCTGGTTGTATGAGGCAATGGTGGTAGTGACGCTGGTTGTATGAGGCAATGGTGGTAGTGACGCTGGTTGTATGAGGCAATGGTGGTAGTGACGCTGGTTGTATGAGGCAATGGTGGTAGTGACGCTGGTTGTATGAGGCAATGGTGGTAGTGACGCTGGTTGTATGAGGCAATGGTGGTAGTGACGCTGGTTGTATGAGGCAATGGTGGTAGTGACGCTGGTTGTATGAGGCAATGGTGGTAGTGACGCTGGTTGTATGAGGCAATGGTGGTAGTGAGAGTGGTTGTGTCATGCTATGCTGGTAGTGAGAGGAGTTGCATGGTACGATGGTGGTAGAGCTGGTTGCATACACACACACACACACACACACACACACACCAATTCGCCCACTGTACGAAATATTCGACCGTGTTCCTGACCATATACGTCGCGAGGTTCCATACCAACACGTCAACCAGCGCCCTGACGGAGGGTCTCTTCTCCCTTATGAAGACCTTCCTGCCCGTTCATGACACACACACACACACACACACACACACACACACACACACACACGTACACACGGTTCACCGTTACATGTCAGCCTCCCATCAGAGATCAGTGGTGAGTGAGGGCCTGGACCAGCTGCAGGTGGTGGGGTGGGAGAGCTACAGATGGTGGTGGTCTGAGGCAGCTGCAGATGATGGTCTGTTACAGCTGCAGATAATGGTCTATTACAGCGGCAGGAGGTGGGGTGGGAGAGCTGCCGATGGTGGTCTGTTGCAGCTGTAGGTGATGGTCTAAGGCAGATGCAGGTGGTGGTCTGTTACAGCTGCAGATGATGGTTTATTGTACCTGAAGGTGATGGGGTGGGAGAGCCGCAGTTGATGGTCTGTTACAGCTGTAGGTGATGGTCTGTTACAGCTGCATATGATGGTCTGTTACAGCTGCAGATGATGGTCTGAGGCAGCTGCAGATGATGGTCTGAGGCAGCTGCAGATGATGGTCTGTCACAGCTGCATATGATGGTCTGCTACAGCTGCAGATGATGGTCTGAGGCAGTTGCAGATGATGGTCTGCTACAGCTGCAGATGATGGTCTGAGGCAGTTGCAGATGATGGTCTGCTACAGCTGCAGATGATGGGGTCTGAGGCGGCTACAAGCGGTGGCCCGAGGAGGAGGAGGCAGCAGCAGGAGGAGGAGGAGGAGGAGGCAGCAGCAAGAGCAGGAGGAGGAGGAGGAGCAGCAGCAGGAGGAGGAGGAGGCAGCAGCAGCAGGAGGAGGAGGAGGCAGCAGCAGGAGGAGAAGCAGCAACAGCAGGAGGAGGAGGAGGCAGCAGCAGCAGTAGGAGGAGGAGCAGCAGGAGGAGGAGGTGGAAGGTGGCGTAGGTGATCATGTACTGGTGCCTTGAGCCGTCAGCTGAGAGAGAGAGAGAGAGAGAGAGAGAGAGAGAGAGAGAGAGAGAGAGAGAGAGAGAGAGAGAGAGAGAGAGAGAGAGAGAGGCGAAGAGACTTCCCTGGGGTTCGACACCCACGTCCCGAGACGGTTGCAACGTCCCTCCTCACACACACACGTCTTATCAACTGGTCAAGGGTAGCGACCCTTTCAATCCTCACTTTGGTCTTATCTTCTTGTCTGGATAAACTGGCCAAGGTAATATGGGCGTCGGTCAATAATCCTAATAGAGATTTTGAAATATACTCATGAATCAATGCCCTATACATGTATTTGAAATATACTTATGAATCAATACCCTATACATGTATTTGAAATATTCTTACGAATCAATGCCCTATACATGTATTTGAAATATACTTATGAATCAATGCCCTATACATGTATTTGAAATATACTTATGAATCAATGCCCTATACATGTATTTGAAATATACTTATGAATCAATGCCCTATACATGTATTTGAAATATACTTATGAATCAATACCCTATACATGTATTTGAAATATTCTTACGAATCAATGCCCTATACATGTATTTGAAATATACTTATGAATCAATGCCCTATACATGTATTTGAAATATACTTATGAATCAATGCCCTATACATGTATTTGAAATATACTTATGAATCAATGCCCTATACATGTATTTGAAATATACTTATGAATCAATACCCTATACATGTATTTGAAATATACTTACGAATCAATGCCCTATACATGTATTTGAAATATTCTTACGAATCAATGCCCTATACATGTATTTGAAATATACTTATGAATCAATGCCCTATACATGTATTCCGACCAATATCGTAGCGTTGCAGTGAGTTTCCCAAATCAAACTGAAGTCCTGGAGGTGTGTAGACCTCACACTCCCCACATTAACGAACGAATCATTTAACGACATGACATTGAAGACATGTGAACTCTTTCCGTAGAGTTACGAACCCGTGAAAAAAAACCCTCGCCACCTACTTCCAATAAAAGACATGTGAGTGTGTATATATTCAACGCTGGGTACTGAACATCATCTTGCCGATGGTACACAAGGTGACGAGTGAAGTTTAGTAGATGAAACCCATCTATGTCGTCTTCCTACAGACATGACATATGAGCTGATTGAGTAATTTGCGACGGCGTTGTCCCCCGGCAAATCTCTTGTGTATATAGAACCACCGAGACCATGACAAAGATGATGACTTTAGCCAAACTTGTACTTAGTAGTAAAAGGTGATGTTGAAAACAACGTTAGGGTTGTCAGTTAGAACCATCGAAACTGCAATTAGAACGGAACTCATGGACCTCTTCGAAGCACGAAGACACCTTCAGATAAACAATAGCAGACAGACCTGTCCCATTTCCCTGATCACATCATCCAGTTGATGCCCAGCTCCGTACAGAAGCATGTACACGATCGTAATGTTATCACATTAGCTCTGTACAGAAGCATGTACACACACGACCGTAATCTAGCTCTGTACAGAAGCATGTACACACACGACCGTAATCTAGCTCTGTACAGAAGCATGTACACACACGACCGTAATCTATCACATTAGCTCTGTACAGAAGCATGTACACGACCGTAATGTATCATCACGCCTATGTTTTGTATACTCATATTCCAGCGTCCATGACATTGTACAAAAAACTGTTGTCGTCCTGTTTTGAGGTGTTACGGGGCTCTGCCTGCCGGTGGTTCCAACGCCAGCGATAAGTCCCCTTCGACGGCGCTGCATCACTGTCTGTCGACGAGAGGGCGTACAGTCGCGTCAAGGGACTTATCACTCTACTAGGGGTCCATCATTACCCTACTACTGGAAGTAGAGCAATCTTAGAGCCTAAGGGACAGGAGGGGAGAGGAACGGGCGAGAAGGGAGGGAGGGATGGAGGTGAAGACCCTTTCATGGTGAGGGAGGGGTGGATCAGGAGGGTAGGGAGGGATGCCGGGAGGTGGAAGGGACTGAAGCCGTGGAGGGATGGAGGGCAGAAGGGCGCCACCCTTGTAATCCGGGATCAGTATTGACACTCGTCGCTGTGGACGACTGGCCGCTCTACCAGAGCCGGGATTATAGCTACCCTTCCTCCCACACCTCGCCCCCTGAGAGGGCAGCCTCTCCACCTGTGGCCACAGCCTCCACCCTGCGCTACGCTCTCCACCTGTAGCCACAGCCTCCACCCTGCGCTACGCTCTCCACCTGCGGCCACAGCCTCCACCCGACGCTACGCTCTCCACCTGTAGCCACAGCCTCCACCCTGCGCTACGCTCTCCACCTGTGGCCACAGCCTCCACCCTGCGCTACGCTCTCCACCTGTGGCCACAGCCTCCACCCTGCGCTACGCTCTCCGTCAGTGACCACAGCCTCCACCCTGCGCTACGCTCTCCACGTGAGGCCACAGCCTCCACCCTGCGCTACGCTCCCCACGTGAGGCCACAGCCTCCACCCGGCGCTACGCTCTCCACCTGTGGCCACACCACCACATCTTGACAGCCCCTCTCTCTGTGGACACATTTACTTCTTGTGGCCATGATTTTCCACCAACGCCCACGGTCTTTAACCTTGGCCCATCCTTTCCTGGGGTTGAGGTCTCTATTTGTCATCTTGCTCTGCATCTGTGGCCACGCTAGGAACCTTCTGACATGGTAAGAACCAGATACATGTAACTCACCTCCGCAAGTCTACCATATTCCTCAAAATCGTACTATTCATAGGGGGGTTACAGGAGACGAAGGTGCAGGTAGCAGAATCTGGCCCCCACACCACAGCCCAATGTAGCAAGAACAGCAGAAACAGCACCTTTAATAATAGCAGCAACAGAAGCCTTAGCGGTAGCAGTATCATTAACAGCACTTCCACATATCAACAGCCACAGCAGATATTCTTAGCAGCTCCTCCATCATCCACAGCAGCACCACCACCGACAGCAGACAACACGGCGACAGCAGCACTTCCATCCACCCCAGGCAACAGCAGATAACGTAGCAACAGCAGCACTTCCATCCACCTCAGGCAACAGCAGGTAACATAGCAACAGCAGCACTTCCATCCACCCCAGGCAACAGCAGATAACACAGCAACAGCAGCACCTTCCATCCACCCTAGGCAACAGCAGACAACACAGCAACAGCAGCACTTCCATCCACCCCAGGCAACAGCAGATAACACAGCAACAGTACCAGCACTTCCATCCACCCCAGGCAACAGCAGATAACATAGCAACAGCAGCACTTCCATCCACCCCAGGCAACAGCAGATAACATAGCAACAGCAGCACTTCCATCCACCCCAGGCAACAGCAGATAACATAGCAACAGCAGCACTTCCATCCACCCCAGGCAACAACAGATAACGTAGCAACAGCAGCACTTCCATCCACCTCAGGCAACAGCAGATAACATAGCAACAGCAGCACTTCCATCCACCTCAGGCAACAGCAGATAACATAGCAACAGCAGCACCTTCCATCCACCCTAGGCAACAGCAGACAACACAGCAACAGCAGCACTTCCATCCACCCCAGGCAACAGCAGATAACATAGCAACAGCAGCACTTCCATCCACCCCAGGCAACAGCAGATAACATAGCAACAGCAGCACTTCCATCCACCCCAGGCAACAGCAGATAACATAGCAACAGCAGCACTTCCATCCACCCCAGGCAACAGCAGATGACATAGCAACAGCAGCACTTCCATCCATCTCAGGCAACAGCAGATAACATAGCAACAGCAGCACTTCCATCCACCCCAGGCAACAGCAGATAACATAGCAACAGTACCAGCACTTCCATCCACCCCAGGCAACAGCAGACAACACAGCAACAGCAGCACCTTCCATCCACCCCAGGCAACAGCAGATAACATAGCAACAGTACCAGCACTTCCATCCACCTCAGGCAACAGCAGACAACACAGCAACAGCAGCACCTTCCATCCACCCCAGGCAACAGCAGATAACATAGCAACAGCAGCACCTTCCATCCACCCCAGGCAACAGCAGATAACATAGCAACAGTACCAGCACTTCCATCCACCTCAGGCAACAGCAGACAACACAGCAACAGCAGCACCTTCCATCCACCCCAGGCAACAGCAGATAACATAGCAACAGCAGCACTTCCATCCACCCCAGGCAACAGCAGATAACACAGCAACAGCAGCACTTCCATCCACCCCAGGCAACAGCAGATAACATAGCAACAGCAGCACTTCCATCCACCCTAGGCAACAGCAGATAACATAGCAACAGCAGCACTTCCATCCACCCCAGGCAACAGCAGATAACATAGCAACAGCAGCACTTCCATCCACCCCAGGCAACAGCAGATAACATAGCAACAGTACCAGCACTTCCATCCACCCCAGGCAACAGCAGACAACACAGCAACAGCAGCACTTCCATCCACCCCAGGCAACAGCAGATAACATAGCAACAGCAGCACTTCCATCCACCCCAGGCAACAGCAGATAACACAGCAACAGTACCAGCAGCAGCTGCTTTACCTCTCACTCCAATCAGAGCAGACACGTACCCCTTTAGTCTCAAAGCCTCGACGCATCTGTCATAATTCAGATGCATCAAACACCCATCACCAAACGGGTTGGTTGGTCTCTCTCTCTCTCTCTCTCTCTCTCTCTCTCTCTCTCTCTCTCTCTCTCTCTGGCCTCAGCAGCGGAAGCAGACTCAAGATCCCAGGTCCACCCAGGTGGCGGGTTAGTGATAAATGTACGAATGTCTCCCTCGGCTCTTGACTGGGAGCGACGGGTTTTGGAAGACGAGAGAAGAACCTCGGAGCGAGGGTGAGTTAGCGGAAGGAGGAGGAGGAGGAGGAGGTGTGTGTGTGTGTGTGTGTGTGTGTGTGTGTGTGTGTGTGTGTGTGTGTGTGTGTGTGTGTGTTCTCGGACGCATAATTGCTCATACGGAAGAAGGTGTAGGAAATATAATTGTGGGTATTCTGGGCCTCAACCATGGTGGTGAAATGCCAAAACAGTCAAGTATTCTCCAACTGTACAGCACCCCTTCCCTGACGGTTCTCCATCAATGTGAAGGTGTTACTGCAACCTTTGTCACATAGCATTCGCCTTCCCTGCCTCCCCCATCAGTAACTGCACACACACACACACACACACACACACACACACACACACACACACACACACACACACACACAAGCGGGTCAGACATAAACATTATATAGAAATCATCCAGCTGGAGCGATGACGCCTGTCAAGAGATAAAGATCTTCGTATCTGCCATAACAACCCGGACAGGGGGGGAGGAGGATTACTGTGGCACAGCGCACACATCTATCAGTCTGTGTCACCACCACCTCCCACTCAAGCTGAAGGGTCTACACAGCATTACTCACTATGCAATGATCTGTCGAAGTCACCGTTTTCTAATGATTCATACACACTGAAGTGAGACGTTTTAGTTACGAAGTTTCCTCCTGGTACCTTACTATACGGTGGGGAGTACACGGTGGGGGTTTACTTGGGAGAGTAATACATGAAGGGGGTTTACTTGGGAGGTGAGTACACGGTGGGGGTTTACTAAGAAGGGGAGTACACGGTGGGGGTTTACTTGGGAGGGGAGTACATGGTGGGGGTTTACTTGGGAGGGGAGTACACGGTGGGGGTTTACTTGGGAGGGGAGTACACGGCGGGGGTTTACTTGAGAGGGGAGTACACGGTGGGGGTTTACTTGGAAGGGTAGTACACGGTGGGGGTTTACTTGGGAGGGTAGTACACGGTAGGGGTTTACTTGGGAGGGGAGTACACGGTGGGGGTTTACTAAGAAGGGGAGTACACGGTGGGGGTTTACTTGGGAGGGTAGTACACGGTAGGGGTTTACTTGGGAGGGGAGTACACGGTGGAGGTTCACTTGGGAGGGGAGTACACGGCGGGGGTTTACTTGAGAGGGGAGTACACGGTGGGGGTTTACTTGGGAGGGTAGTACATGGTGGGGGTTTACTTGGGAGGGGAGTACATGGTGGGGGTTTACTTAGGAGGGTAGTACATGGTGGGGGTTTACTTGGGAGGGGAGTACATGGTGGGGGTTTACTTAGGAGGGTAGTACATGGTGGGGGTTTACTTGGGAGGGGAGTACACAGTTGGGGTTTACTTGGGAGGGTAGTACATGGTGGGGGTTTACTTGGGAGGGGAGTACACGGTGGGGGTTTACTTGGGAGGGGAGTACACGGTGGGGGTTTACTTGGGAGGGTAGTACACGGTGGAGGTTTACTTGGGAGGTTAGTACATGGTGGGGGTTTACTTAGGAGGTTAGTACACGGTGGGGGTTTACTTGGGAGGATAGTACACAGTGGGAGTTTACTTGGGAGGGGAGTACACAGTTGGGGTTTACTTGGGAGGGTAGTACACGGTGGGGGTTTACTTGGAAGGGTAGTACACGGTGGGGGTTTACTAAGAAGGGGAGTACACGGTGGGGGTTTACTTAGGAGGGTAGTATACAGTGGGAGGGGCAGCAAGATAAATTCTCCGTTCAGTGAACAGCTGTCGGAGTTTGACATGGCACCGATCAATTTCCTTTCTCGCTCGAATACCCAATGATGATATTTTGACTTGGCAGTGATGAACGAACCCGCCCAGCCCGGCCCGGGGCCCGCTGTCTCTCTCTCTCTCTCTCTCTCTCTCTCTCTCGGGATATAACATTACCCTTGTGAACTCCCCCTCACTCTCCTGCCCCACCTCACACCTCACACACCTCACACCCGACCCTTTGTGCGTGTGTGTGTGTGAGCGTAAGGGGCGGCAGCGTCGTCGTCATCGTCGTCGGGAGGTGAGGGCAAGTGGTCTACAATTCGACGTAAGTCTTCCCCAAACTGTGTTTCTTGAGATGGTCTGGAGCCTTTTGTGCCTTGCGAGCACGCACCGCTGTGGCAACCACACACACATGCCTCTTGTCTCATTCAACCCACTCACGGTTTATGCAATCGACTAAAATCACCTCCTCCTCTTTTTTCTTTTTTTTTAGCTTTTGCTGTGCATGGTGTGTGTGTGTGTGTGTGTGTGTGTGTGTGTGTGTGTGTGTGTGTGACACGTCATGCAGCAAGTGGGGCATGATTCATGGTGTGCCTGAGGGACGGGGCGCGCTGTATAAGGTTCCACCCTTCGGATGGACAAACCTCGCTCGGGCTGGGCTCATGTCGGCGATCCTCACCTGCCCCATTCAGGTCCGTGTGGGGTAGGAAGGGTCGGGTGGTCTCTGCTGGTCTGGAGCGCAGACCCACTTACCTACCTTAACCATAGTTAATGATGACTCCTGGTCCTCTCTCCTTTGTATGTATATCACATTATCAATTTATCTAAAGATCTTGGGGTCCCCATCCTCCATTTCGGTGTATATGTGGTCCAATTCTGGTTGTTTATATATATATATATATATATATATATATATATATATATATATATATATATATATAATGATAGAGTGAGAGATAGATAGGTGTCAGTAGACCCTCAAGGCTGTATCATTGGAAAATACAGTCCTATTAGAGAAGCACCAACTCCAAAAGGTGCATCCCTTTCCTACTACTGAAAGTAGCGCAGCGTCGGAGCTGCAAGGCCTCCTGGAAAAGGTGGTGTCCTGGAATAGCTCCAGGACCATTTCAAGAGAGAGATCCCTGGGCGTGTGTGTGTGTGTGTGTGTGTGTGTGTGTGTGTGTGTGATGGAAGCACCGTTAAATGAACCACGTTTTCTTCATAATCTTTACGTCGGATTCGAGGCTCCAGTTTCGCCTTAAGTCTCACGTGAAATTGGCCTGTTCGAGGAGGGGGACGACCTGCCTACTTGCTGGGACGACCTTTCTGCTTGCCTGCTTGGCGACACGAGTCACTGACACCACTTGATCCCTCCCCCCCTGACGACGACGACGCCCCTGGAGGGAGGGAGGGAGGTGAACACTAAGGGCGTCGGTGGCGGTCGGCAGGTTGAACAGAGGTCAAGTCCCAGGCCAGGCCACCCCACACCACCCCTCCTCCACAAGCCCCTCAGTGAGTGACCCCGCCTCCTCCATACTTCTGACAGCGGCGCCGACGAAGACAGATGGAAGGCGCCGCTAATCGTAACAGGAGTATGGAGGTCCGACTCCAAGGCGGAGGAGGACGCCAATAAGGTATACGACTTCTCCAAGGCGTGGGTTGTGAGGTGCTGGTGGTGAGGGAGGACAGGCGTGGGTTGTGAGGTGCTGGTGGTGAGGGAGGGCAGGCGTGGGTTGTGAGGTGCTGGTGGTGAGGGAGGGCAGGCGTGGGTTGTGAGGTGCTGGTGGTGAGTGAGGGCAGGCGTGGGTTGTGAGGTGCTGGTGGTGAGTGAGGGCAGGCGTGGGTTGTGAGGTGCTGGTGGTGAGGGAGGACAGGCGTGGGTTGTGAGGTGCTGGTGGTGAGTGAGGGCAGGCGTGGGTTGTGAGGTGCTGGTGGTGAGTGAGGGCAGGCATGGGTTGTGAGGTGCTGGTGGTGAGTGAGGGCAGGCGTGGGTTGTGAGGTGCTGGTGGTGAGTGAGGGCAGGCATGGGTTGTGAGGTGCTGGTGGTGAGGGAGGGCAGGCGTGGGTTGTGAGGTGCTGGTGGTGAGGGAGGGCAGGAGGAGGTCAAACCTTATGAAGCAGAGGTGTAAAATGTAAAACATTTACAGGCATGAGGGGTGATTAAGCTTGATGTAATGAGTGTGTAAAGTGTTAAGCGAGCTGGGTGAGGCGCTGTGTACTGCATGATAAGTTTACAATGTGTATTGCATGATAAGTTTACAATGTGTATTGCATGATAAGTTTACAATGTGTATTGCATGATAAGTTTACAATGTGTATTGCATGATAAGTTTACAATGTGTATTGCATGACGAGTTTATACTATGCACTGTATGGCGAGTTTACAATGTGTATTGCATGATGAGTTCACACACTATACTGCATAGTAAGTTTACACTAAGCACTATATGGTGAGTTTATACTCTGTACTGCATGACGAACATAAAATCTATACTCTATGGTGAGTTTACAATGTGTAATGTATGAGTTTACACCGTGTACTGCTTAATGAGTGTACATCATGTACCATGGGACGATGGTAACACTGCATGCTCTTTAGGTTGGAGGTGACAGAACACCCTGGGAATAAAAAAACCTGTGGACCCCATAAGCTTGGGATCATGATAGATAGGGGATGGTTGGGACTCTTTTAAATCCTAGGATATGGTAGGAGAGGAATGCCTCCACTTCCCATCCACCCACATCCCTCCTCACTGGTTCGAGACGAGGATCGTCTTAATCCACAACCATTTCTTGTAGAGTCTCTCTCTCTCACTCGGACCATTTCCAAGCCAGAGTCTTTTCAGATTGAAACCTTTCCATATGTGCTTCGAATCTCTATTTCAATCTTCGATTCTTGAAAGAGATATATAACATGATCAGGAGATCGGAGGTAGATGGAACTTATGAATGACAGAATATTCTCACTTCCAATATCCTAACTCCAGCGATTCAGCCCCAAATATTATCTAATTCCAAAGATTATACCTTGAATATACCTTAGAACTTCGCTTCAGAAAGACACAGACCCAAAGAGTCTGGCCTACATTTTATCTTTCAGCTTTCTGGACACAAACTTCATAATAGCTTCTGGTTCCAGACGACTCCAAAATCTAAGTTACGGAACTCCAAACTACTTCACTCCTAATTCTGACCATTGACAAAACCTAACAGTGAACCCTCTTCTAACCCTGTACAATCTAACCTAACCTAACCTATCCTAACAG
>NC_092270.1:10667528-10677528 GCF_036320965.1 Panulirus ornatus
ACACAGCAAAAACTACAAGAACCCAAGCAACAGCAGACGCAGTAGCAACAGCAAGGATCAACACAGCGACAACCTCCCCAGCAGCAGGAGGAGGAGGTAGGAGGAGGTAGGAGTGAGACTGGCCAGCTACCGTACAGGATCTGGATGGGGCTAATCCCTCACGGGCCAGCGGGCCCCAAGTGGCTCCCAGTGGAGCCTGAACAGACCCACTCACCGACTAACAGGATTGGAAGCTCCCAAAACACCGAGAGGGGGGGTGGAAGCCTTTATCCACTCCAGAAGGAAGGAGGGGACGGCATTTGAAGGGTAATTATATACGAGGGCAATTGGGGCCATGAAGCACCCAAGGTAGGGGTCCACAAAGGTGCCCCTATTTGGGACACATGAGAGCAGGTTGTATTCGCCACCGCCGCTCTCAGCTAGAATGATATAGTCGGTGTTATGGCGAAACGACAGATGATAAGGTGGCGGTCGAGGAGGAGGGTGGCTCCTTGGTGGAAATGGGCGATTGACGCGCAGTCGGGTTCTCCTGCTTCGTAGAAATGACTGCTGAGAACGCTCCAGGTTACACCTGTGTGGCAGGTGTGGTTGGGGGCAGATATATGCGTGTGTGTGGGGTAGGTGTGGATGGGAGGGGGGTGAGGGCAGATATGGATGAAAGGATGGTGTGGACTACACCTGTTTGTGGCAGGTGTGATGAGAGGGCAGATATGGATGAACGGTAGGTGAGGGATGCACCTGTTTGTGGCAGGTGTGATGAGAGGGCAGATATGGATGAACGGATGGTGTGGGCTACACCTGTTTGTGGCAGGTGTGATGTGAGGGCAGATATGGATGAACGGAAGGTGAGGGATGCACCTGTTTGTGGCAGGTGTGATGTGAGGGCAGATATGGATGAACGGAAGGTGAGGGATGCACCTGTTTGTGGCAGGTGTGATGGGAGGGCAGTGTGATGGGAGGGGTGACTAAATTGATCGTAATGATAATGACGCGTTCTTCGACTAGATGCACGGGACAGAAAAACCAGAAGCTGTAACTTGAAATTAACGAAGAAACTTGTTAGAAAAAGTTGTTAAGACATACTTTTAGGGCACGACTGAAGGAGATGAATGAAATAGATTGAGTTGTGGGACAGTGAACATGGACAGCATAACAGAAGTTTCGTAAAAAAAGAAGTTCTATGTTAGGAAAGTAAGCTCAAAAGATGGGGCCTTACGAGTGTCGAACTCCATCCACGAACAGAACAAATACGTAATTACACACACACACACACACACACACACACACACACACACACACACACGACAGGAGCTTACCGAATCTCAAATGTAAACCCACTGTGTATTTACCAATCGGTCTTAGCTATCCTTTCACGTCGGCCAAACCTCCAGGGGCGCCAGTCTCCTCACTTGCCCTAAGAATTACTTCCCCGATGACCTCAAATTTCCACCCTACGACTACCTACCAGAGACCCATTCGAACGGCACAACCTCCTCCTCCTCCTCCTCACTCACTCACTCTAAGGGAAGAGAAAGCTCGTCTCTCCCAGTGGCCCCCAACCCAACCCTGTAACATGACTACTCTCCCTGGGCCACCAGCTGTGAGGGAGAAGTCACAACGTGACATGATGCATCGCAAGCATCAGGCCCTTGATCAAGCACACCTCCCCAGGGGCCCTTGATCAAGCACATCTACCCAGGGGCCTTTGATCAAGCACACCTCCCCAGGGTCCCCTGATCAATCACATCTCCCCAAGGGCCCTTGATCAAGCACACCTCCCTAGGGGCCCTTGATCAAGCACATCTCTCCAAGGGCCTTTGATCAGGCACACCTCCCCAGGGGCCCCTGATCAAGCACACCTCCCCAGGGGCCTTTGATCAAGCACATCTCCCAGGGGCCCTTGATCAAGCACACCTACCCCAGGGCTTCAATCCATCAACTTCGGACATAAAACATGAAGACCGACTCACGACTTGATATCATCCAATGGATAAGTTGTGCATCTGTCACGACTATGATCATTTCAAAGAATATATATATATATATATATATATATATATATATATATATATATATATATATATATATATATAGAGAGAGAGAGAGAGAGAGAGAGAGAGAGAGAGAGAGGCTGAAATGTTTGCAACGCTCTCATCTTCCTGGAAATCCTAAGTCTGATAGACACGAGACCTGGACAAGATCTCTGACCACAGACCACCTCGTCCTCGGAGGAGCCTTCAACAGCCTCATTAACCCGTCCAGCCTCGTCCAATGACAAGAATCATAGACGCCACGCACGTCTTTAAGGAGCAATTTAAAGGAACGCCACCACATGTCCCCTTCCTCCACCTCCCCCAACCCAAAATCCCTCCCGTAAAATCCTCGCCGGGACGCTTGTAATCCCCCTCCTTATGAAATCCCTGCAGGTACCGTCTGTAATCCCCCTCTCCCATCCTTCGTCGTCCACCCACCTCCCCCAACCCAAAATCCCTCATGTAAAATCCTCGCCGGGACGCTTGTAATCCCCCTCCTTATGAAATCCCTGCAGGTACCGTCTGTAATCCCCCTCTCCCATCCTTCGTCATCTCTTCCAGATGGAGGCAACCGTCCACAGTGTCGAGGGAGCGGCGGCGTCTCTTAAGGCAGACAGCTGCTGCCACCGCTGATCCTAGGGCTTCTCACAGGGTGCAGAGGGAGGAGGAGGAGTGTGGTCGTCTTCTCCTCAGGGCTGTGTCGCGTTCCCTTACGACATGGACGTGGTGGATCTGCTGTGGCCGTGGTGGGGTTGCGATGGGGGGGGGTCTGTGGCCTTGATTTACGACACGTTCTCCGTGGATTCACAACATATCGTTCGTGGTTTGAGGAGCGTTGGCGGCCTTGGTTTCCGACCTGCTGGCCTTGGTCATTGAAGCACTGGCCTTGAGTCGAAGTGATGAGGTCATAATGGCGTTGTGGAGTGGTCCCTGGACTGAGTACGTCAACGGACGTCTGAAGGTTTCTGAAGAGGCGTGATGGTCTGTGTGTGTGTGCGTCTCCTCCTACTGTAAGGGTGCTGACAAGGGTGGCGTAAGGACGCCGTGGGTCTGTGATATGCGTAAAGCGTATCTGGTTCTAATATCACACGGGGGAGGGTTCTAAAAGATCTTGCCACGAACACGGCATCAGGTATGGGGTAACGCACGCGGCGTACATCATGCGTAAGAAATAGTTTAAGCTGCATCCACGGGCGGTCGTCTGCCTCAGCAACGCTTTCCTAGTCATGGCTTGGCCCAAAGCGCCGTCGGATCCTCCATCTCACATAGCCAGTTACGTTGAACAACATGATCCGAAGCGAAACATTGGGAATTCCAATCAGTGTCGTTTCGTATCCCACAAGAGCACAAATGAACGGAAGGAGCATCATACCAACTCAAAGTCTTTATAAAGAATTAGATTCCTGGATTAATTCGAACTTCTTCCAAACAGACGATAAAATACAGAAGCTCATGTTTATGACTGTTCGGCACCTGAATAAAAAGGGAATTCTATGTTGCAATCAAAATACAACGTTTGAATTTGTGTTAATATACCCCGCTACTACTGGAAGTATTATCAAACAGAAATACTATAAAAGATGATACGAATCTCTGTACAATGATAGCTTCCAAGCATTATAGTCAAAAAAGCTTTTTGAGCCTCATCTGTGCCCCACCGCTGGCGTGCGTGACCCAGCTCACTCTGTTGTACTGTTCGGGGAGAGAGAGAGAGAGAGAGAGAGAGAGAGAGAGAGAGAGAGAGAGAGAGAGAGAGAGAGAGGGAGAATTAATTTTCGTCTCGCAAACCCGCCCTTCGCTGAAGACGCTGGACCATTTATACAGAATCCTCCACAGCTGCTAACACGAAGGAGCACAAAGCAGTTCAAAACGCTTAAGACCATTAGATCCTTTCTAGGCATTTTTCTTCTTATTAATGGAAGAGATCAGATATGCAGACCTTAGTGAGGAGAGATGGTAGTTGAAAAAAAAACCAACCATGAAATGAGGAAAAAATGCCCGTTAACTCTGAGCGAAGGAGGCGAAAATACGCCAATCGTAAACTCGAGGCGAATATATATATATATATATATATATATATATATATATATATATATATATATATATATATATATATATATATATATTTCTAGCTCTATTCCTAAAGGTGTTTATGGTATCATTGTCAAACACATCTTGTTCTGAAGTGATTTCTTACGTTACAAACCCCACTGACAGAAAAAGGATTTTGCCTCCGTCGAAGTAGAACGAGTTTATATCTATCATTTCGAGTGATAGTGGGTTAATCTCGTTCAAGTAACAGCTTCGATCAACCTTGTACAATAACAAACGTATCCATTCAGCCAACTCTCAAACTTCTCACTCCTTGGCTATGCGAATTACACCCGTTTGAGTCGGTTCTCATAAGACTCTCTGTCTTAAATCCGTAACTCGCTGCTGTATATCTGTTACATCTACATTCCTTTCTCCAAGGCCGTAACTAAAGACAATCCTCCATGGTTAAGACGCATACAAGATACAATATAAATCTAAGAGTTAAATCTCCTCACAATTGAATTCGAATTCTTGAAGGAGATGCAACACCCTCGAAAGTTCACGTCGGTCTACGGAATAAGAGGAGAAACTACGTTGGTCTGGTACAGTCATCTGTTGGCTGGTCGGCCCGTGCCTGTCCCTCACGCTAACTAAGGAATATCAACTTAGGCAAAGGGAGAGGAGACATTCTCCTCCCTCCCTCCCTCCACCTTTGTGTGACGCCCAAAACACCTCTTACGAGACTTTCACCCGTATGTATGTGTGTGTGTGTGTGTGTGTGTGTGTCCACGACAACCTGGTTGACACCTCCTGCCTGTTCCCTGACCCTGGCCATACACCACCACCACCTACCAGTCCTGCAGGAACACACACCTCACCTCTTTGCCATTTCCCCCCATCTCCCCTCCGCTGTAGGGACCACCACCTCCTCCTCCTCCGCCAGTTCCTGTCACACAGGGCATCTCCACCTCTACCTCCCGACCCCCTGCTGCCTGACACCGCTTATCACTCCGCCTCTTATCTGCCATGATCTCTCGCCCTTAGCCCAACCCATTCCCGCAGCCACACACACACACACACACACACACACACAATCTCCAGGCACGTAGTGTTCCTCATCACCACACGACACATCCTACATAAGGATGGGCGTGGAGGATACTCGACACAGGACCACGAGAGGCCGCTAGGACCCCCCAATGTACCAACTCCTCCGATCCTTATCTGATACAACTAAAAGCCATCGTGTTCGTGAGCGTTCCCTAAGGTAGAGACGTATCCTGGATGTAAGTTGGAGACTCGAATCTCCTTTTTGGATTCCTCTGGAGAGGCATGAAGGGGATTGGATTAACGAGTGAACCAAACTGAGCCAAACTCCTCATTTTCACATTGTTTTGATTAGACAGGATTGCAAACCTGACTGTAGCCAGAAAAAGGTCATATATATCCATACATATATATATATTTATCTTTTTTATTTTGCTTTGTCGCTGTCTCCCGCGTGAGCGAGGTAGCGCAAGGAAACAGACGAAAGAATACCCCAACCCGCCCCCATACACATGTACATACATACACGTCCACACACGGAAATATACATACCTATACACCTCAATGTACACATATATATATACACACACAGACACATACATATATACACATGCACACAATTCACACTGTCTTTATTCATTCCCATCGCCACCTCGCCACACATGGAATAACATCCCCCTTCCCCCTCATGTGTGCGAGGTAGCGCTAGGAAAAGACAACAAAGGCCCTATTCGTTCACACTCAGTCTCTAGCTGTCATGCAATAATGCCCGAAACCACAGCTCCCTTTCCACATCCAGGCCCCACACAACTTTCCATGGTTTACCCCAGACGCTTCACATGCCATGATTCAATCCACTGACAGCACGTCGACCCCGGTATACCACATCGGTCCAATTCACTCTATTCCTTGCTCGCCTTTCACCCTCCTGAATGTTCAGGCCCCGATCACTCAAAATCTTTTTCACTCCATCTTTCCACCTCCAATTTGGTCTCCCACTTCTCGTTCCCTCCACCTCCGACACATATATCCTCTTGGTCAATCTTTCCTCACTCATTCTCTCCATGTGCCCAAACCATTTCAAAACACCCTCTTCTGCTCTCTCAACCACGATCTTTTTATTTCCACACATCTCTCTTACCCTTACGTTACTTACTCGATCAAACCACCTCACACCACATATTGTCCTCAAACATCTCATTTCCAGCACATCCACCCTCCTCCGCACAACTCTATCCATAGCCCACGCCTCGCAACCATACAACATTGTTGGAACCACTATTCCTTCAAACATACCCATTTTTGCTTTCCGAGATAATGTTCTCGACCTCCACACATTCTTCAAGGCTCCCAGGATTTTCGCCCCCTCCCCCACCCTATGATTCACTTCCGCTTCCATGGTTCCATCCGCTGCCAGATCCACTCCCAGATATCTAAAACACTTTACTTCCTCCAGTTTTTCTCCATTCAAACTTACCTCCCAATTGACTTGACCCTCAACCCTACTGTACCTAATAACCTTGCTCTTATTCACATTTACTCTTAACTTTCTTCTTTCACACACTTTACCAAACTCAGTCACCAGCTTCTGCAGTTTCTCACATGAATCAGCCACCAGCGCTGTATCATCAGCGAACAACAACTGACTCACTTCCCAAGCTCTCTCATCCCCAACAGACTTCATACTTGCCCCTCTTTCCAAAACTCTTGCATTCACCTCCCTGACAACCCCATCCATAACAAATTAAACAACCATGGAGACATCACACACCCCTGCCGCAAACCTACATTCACTGAGAACCAATCACTTTCCTCTCTTCCTACACGTACACATGCCTTACATCCTCGATAAAAACTTTTCACTGCTTCTAACAACTTGCCTCCCACACCATATATTCTTAGTACCTTCCACAGAGCATCTCTATCAACTCTATCATATGCCTTCTCCAGATCCATAAATGCTACATACAAATCCATTTGCTTTTCTAAGTATTTCTCACATACATTCTTCAAAGCAAACACCTGATCCACACATCCTCTACCACTTCTGAAACCACACTGCTCTTCCCCAATCTATATATATATATATATATATATATATCCCTCCTTCAGGAGAGCACTAGTGCTACCACCCACACCCACACCCACCTGGTGATTTATAAACAACGAGAAATATTCCTCGTTTTTATGACTCGTAAAAGCCATACCTGAAGCGTGCGACGAGAGATCATTGCTGGAGATAAACCCTCCTCTCCCTCCTCTCCCTCCCTCCCTCCCTCTCTCTCCTCTCCTCTCTCCAACACTCCAGGAAAGCAGCAATAAGACCACTCGAGACTGGAGGGAGGGAGGAAGGGAGGCGCCCTTCTTTTAACACGGGGTCGCGTCAACATCATCTTGACGACTGAAGTGAGGTGAGGAAGGGGAAGAGAGGGTGTGGTGCTTGCTTGGGGTGTCGTCATATTAGTCACGGGAGTTGAGGTATCATTGTGACTCTGACGTCACGGCAGCCCCAATGGACGATATATTGAGACACTGAACTTCATCTAGTTTACAAGTCATTTACAGGCATCCATACTCGCATTTACCTAATGGACACATACCCAAATTTACAAGTAGCCATATTTTACATGTATTACTTACACATCTACAGATCTATCAGAGACAGACGTGTTTGCAAGCTTCGAAATATACCAAAATGCTCATTGATATTTACGTAAATGTAAATATTGCAGAACTGTATAAAAGGTGAACTTCAATATGCCAGCACACGAGAGAGATGCGCTGGGTTCTTCCCCCCAACCAGACCGGGAGACGGGAAACGTGGAGGAGGAGGTGGAGGAGGAAGATACCCAACAGAGTATGAGGTCGAGACGTGTGTGTGTGTGTGTGTGTGTGTGTGTGTGTAAAGCTGAAATGATACAGATCTGGGGTCATTATGCGAAGGAAGGAGGAGGAGCGGGGGGAGGATTTTAAGAAGAAATACGCAGAAGGAGGATGAATGGGTTACATCTATCTATCTGTCTATCTATCTGTTTGTATGTCTGTCTATCTACCTATCTATCTATCTATCTATCTATCTACCTGTCTGATTATATGTCTGTCTATCTGTCTATCTGTATCTATCTGTCTATTATCTATGTCTATCTATCTATCTGTCTGTCTACCTATCTGCCTTTCTATCTATCTACCTATCTATTCATCTATCTATCTACCTATCTGTCCATATATCTATCCACCTACCTATCTGTCTATCTGTCTATCTACCAGTCTATCTATCTATCTATTTATCTATCTATCTGTCTAACTATCTGCCTATCTATCTGTCTATCCATCTATCTATCTATCCATCCACCTATGTATGCGTTGAACTATCACAGAGCGACGGCCCCTCATGCCAAAGACTTGAACGAAGAATAAAGAACAAACGTTATAATTACTATGAAGTTCCATAACTTTTAGTCTGTTGTCACTCACGGGTACTACAGCCGCTACCGTTGCTGACCATGAGTCACGCACGGGCCCTCCCGGGTCCGAACCCTTGTAGTCGGCCCTCAACTTACCTAGCTGTTCATCCTCCCCTCGGGGCTTGTCGATAAAGGGGTATCTGGTTTAGGCTGGTGTGTGTGTGTGTGTGTGTGTGTGTGTGTGTGTGTGTGTGTGTGTGTGTGTGTGTGATGGCCATGATATGAGCAATTATTTACCCCTACCGTCTCAGATCCCATTAAAAAAAAAAAATCTCAAAATATACACTTACGTGCTTACGTGTATTTGCAAACCATGGAAAACGGCGTCGGTACCTTAATACGAGCTGTAGAAAACGGGAAGTAGGCATCTCGATGCACCCCAAGGAAAATGGGAAGTTGTGGCACACTCACTCTCAAACCCCTCACGATAACCCATGAGCATAACTCACACAGCTGTGAGTCACTCAGAAAAAAGGAAAATAACTCATAAACTCAGACCAGTTAATTAATTACTTCATTTAACGAACGTTGAGGAAAAAAATGGCCTCAAAAACTATCGTTGAGGAAAAAAATGGCCTGAAAAACTATCGTTGAGGAAAAAATGGCCTCGAAAACTATTGTTGAGGAAAAAAATGGCCAAAAACTATCGTAGAGGAAAAAAATGGCCTCAAAAACGATTATTGTGAAAAAAAATGGCCTAAAAACGATCATTGAGGAAAAAAATGGCCTCATATGATTTTTTGCCTAAAAGAATGATTATCAAAACACCGAACGCAAGAGATTAAAAGCCTTACCCTTAAACTAACTACGTAAATGGCTCATGCCTCTGTCTATGAGGTATTAATCTACATCGATAAAGCCATTTAATGCCTGGGTCATCTACAGGCCGACGATGGTAAAAAAGGGGGGGAGGGGGGGTGAGGGAAATTGACAGGACAAAATAGATCGAGAAGAGCAAAGAAATGGCTACGTTGTGTAGGGGTTGTGTACTACAAGTCCCGTTTTCTACGGTGGTTTGAAGCGTGGCCTTCGTCAGGAGTGGTTCCTGAAGAAGCTAAGGTAGCTCCTCCGTGCCCTGAGGGCATCGAGGGAGCGCGTGTACGCGTCCACAAGCCAGGGTACCACAGTCCCACGTCACGAACCCCAGCAAGGGCGGCAGCAGAAGGAGCCTGCTTCCCTCCCTCACTCCTTCCCTCACTCCTTCCCTCCCTCATCCTAGTCTTCAACGGTGCCACGCCCTTCCTCTTGAAGAACCATCTCCGAAGCAGCCAGCAGGTGGTTCTTCCCCTCCTCTGCCCCCACAACCTCTACTCCGCCCAGCCCTAAGAGTGTGTTATCAGTCTCGCCCGCCGCCCCCCATCGCGCCCTCCACACCTCCAGATAAGGCTTATCACACACTACCGCCGAGGTCGCAAGGCAAAA
>NC_092270.1:10680028-10707528 GCF_036320965.1 Panulirus ornatus
TCCTGGCTGTTGGAGGTTTGTATGATATATACATATATATATATATATATATATATATATATATATATATATATATATATATTCCTTTTCATACTATCCGCCATTTCCCGCGTTAGCGAGGGAGCGTTAAAAACAGAGGAGTGAGCCTTAGAGGGTATATCCTCACTTGGCCCACCTCTCCGTTCCTTCTTTTGGAAAATTAAAAACGAGACGGGAGAATTTCCACACCCCTCTCACCCGCCCCCGGCAGTACTCTGTTAAGATGCAGGGAAAATGGAAACGGAAAATACGAAGTGCCATGCGCTACCATGTCATTAACTCCATATTTTCCATTTCCCCGTGGTTATACCTACATAGCAGCCTTGCCACATAAGCCTTACCAACCAATGAGCGATCAGCTTAGCCGATCTGCTCCACCCACCCATCTCCAACCCCCTGATCCACCAGAATCCATCAGATGGAACAAGTTGGTTACGAGACGTCGCTGCCCCTTTGGGGAACTCCTGAAGGAACTTCAAGAAGACCATCGAAATATTGTACGGCAAATATAAACTGTATACAAGAAAATAAACAAAGGAGAATGTGCCATAGCTTTCAACCTCGTATGCCTCCAAGAATATATATATATATATATATATATATATATATATATATATATATATATATATATATATATATATTTATATATATTATATATATATATATATATATATATATATATATATATATATATATATTTATATATATATATATATATATATATATATATATATATATATATATGCTGTACATATTTGCCATTTCCCACTCTAGCGAGGTAGTGTTAAGAACAGAGGACTGAGCCTTAGAGGGAATATCCTCCCTTGGCTCCTTTCTCTGTTCCTTTTTTTTTTGGAAAATTATAAATGGGAGGGGAGGGAATGGCAGGGAATACGTGGAAAGTATTCTTTTTCCCCTGTCCTCATGGATAATATATATATATATATATATATATATATATTATCCCTGGGGATAAGGGAGAAAGAATACTTCCCACGTATTCCCTGCGTGTCGTAGAAGGCGACTAAAAGGGGAGGGAGCGGGGGGCTGGAAATCCTCCCCTCTCATTATTTCTTTTTTTTTTTTTCTTTAATTTTCCAAAAGAAGGAACAGAGAAGGGGGCCAGGTGATGATATTCCCTCAAAGGCCCAGTCCTCTGTTCTTAACGCTACCTCGCTATCGCGGGAAATGGGGAATAGTATGAAAATATATATGTATATATATATATATATATTATATATATATATATATATATATATATATATATATATATATATATATATATATATATATATATATTCTTACAGGCAGAGAGAGTGAGAGAGACACGATACCCCTAAACTCCTGTAAGTGACGAGTAAACACGACAGCTGACTCTTACCTTTCTTGGAGAGCGTTGATCCAGCCACTTCATCACCCACGACACTGCACACAACCTGTAAACACAGAGGGACGGAGGTGAAGTATGACCACCACTCAAGACATTTGATCGTAGACACACACAGTGTACGCCAATGACGCCAAGTTGAACACGACCATCAGAGTGATATCAAGAATTCGATTGTGTCTGAAGAGTTGATAATAAGACATTATACATTGTATAATCGTGTGAGGGTATCCCAGGCCTACAGACGGGCCACAGATGAGTCAATTTCCACAAGGCTTGTAACAATGGCCTAGACATCATGGCTTGTGTGTGTGTGTGTGTGTGAGTAAACCAACACAAACAGAATAGATTATAGTCATGCAAGTCGATGGCTCATTCATTAGAGAAAGAATTCGTCATAAATCAATAACCCAGCTACGATAAATACATTAGTAATAACAATTTGATATAAAGAAGATAAATAACTCACGATTCTCAATGCTGTTCACAGACCGCTTGATGTCTGCAAGCTTAAAAGGGAAATGAGTTTGAGATACATTATTACCCAATTAAAGTTATGAGAGAAGTAATTTCGCTGTGAGTCCATATCTTCGCAAGGGATTATCATCACTGATGGCATTATGTGAGCTAAAGAGAGGGAATATCTTAATCACCCAAGATATATATATATTATATATATATATATGTATATATATATATATATATATATATATATATATATAATATATATGTATATAATATATATATATATATATATATATATATATATATATATATATATATATATATATATATATATATATATATATATATTTATATATGTATATACCTTAAAACATAATGCCAAGGTCTGAAAAATTGCTTGCAAGTCATACCACCTCCCGGAGTATTAAAAAAGATATCTGATAATACAGGAGATAAACATTTTACACACACACACACACCCACACACACACCCACACACACACACACACAAGCACACACACACAAGCACAGATCTTCAAGGAGGCAGTTTATCTTGCCACCAGCTGTGGTGTAGGTGGCTGCCAGCAGCGACGGATCCACTGGCAGCTAGGCAGCCGGCTAGGTAGCTAGGCAAGCAGCTAGGCAGCCAGCGAGGTAGCTAGGCAGGCAGTTAGCCAGCTAGCTAGGTAGCTAGGCAGGTAGCTGGGCAGCCAGCTAGGTAGCTAGGCGGGCAGCTAGCCAGCCAGCGAGGTAGCTAGGCGGGCAGCTGGGCAGCCAGCTAGGTAGCTAGGCAGGCAGCTAGCCAGCCAGCTAGGTAGCTAGGCAGGTAGCTAGGCAGCCAGCGAAGTAGCTAGGCAGGCAGTTGGGCAGCCAGCTAGGTAGTTAGGCGGGCAGCTAGCCAGCCAGCGAGGTAGCTAGGCGGGCAGCTGGGCAGCCAGCCAGCTAGGCAGCTAGCCAGGCAGCTAGGCAGCCAGCTCGGTAGCTAGGCAGGCAGCTAGCCAGCCAGCTAGGTAGCTAGGCAGGCAGCTAGGCAGCCAGCTAGGTAGCTAGGCAGGCAGCTGGGCAGCCAGCGAGGTAGCTAGGCGGGCAGCTAGGCAGCCAGCGAGGTAGCTAGGCGGGCAGCTGGGCAGCCAGCGAGGTAGCTAGGCGGGCAGCTGCGCAGCCAGCCAGCTAGGCAGCTAGCCAGGCAGCTAGCCAGCCAGCTAGGTAGCTAGGCAGGCAGCTGGGCAGCCAGCTAGGTAGCTAGGCAGGCAGCTAGGCAGCCAGCGAGGTAACTAGGCAGGCAGCTAGGCAGCCAGCTAGGTAGCTAGGCGGGCAGCTGGGCAGCCAGCTAGGTAGCTAGGCAGGCAGCTAGCCAGCCAGCTAGGTAGCTAGGCGGGCAGCTGGGCAGCCAGCTAGGTAGCTAGGCAGGCAGCTAGCCAGCCAGCTAGGTAGCTAGGCAGGCAGCTGGGCAGCCAGCTAGGTAGTTAGGCAGGCAGCTAGCCAGCCAGCGAGGTAGCTGGGCGGGCAGCTGGGCAGCCAGCCAGCTAGGCAGCTAGCCAGGCAGCTGGGCAGCCAGCGAGGTAGCTAGGCAGGCAGGTAGCCAGCCAGCTAGGTAGCTAGGCGGGCAGCTAGGTAGTTAGGCAGGCAGCTGGGCAGCCAGCCAGCTAGGCAGCTAGCCAGGCAGCTGGGCAGTCAGCGAGGTAGCTAGGCAGGCAGCTAGCCAGCCAGCTAGGTAGCTAGGCAGCCAGCTAGGTAGCTAGGCAGGCAGCTGGGCAGTCACAACACCCGGGTCATTCTATTGAGACCCTTACGACTTCCACACCTCGGCACGGAGGGAGACGCGTTCCTCCCCACAGAGGCGAAGAGGGTACGACTGTCGTAAACAACGAATACCTCACTAATCCGTCCCAAACGACTAAAGAGTTACGACGAACGTAGAGTGAAGGAACGCCTCACTAATCCGTCGCAAACGAGTAGAGAGTTACGACGAACGTAGAGTGAAGGAACGCCTCACTAAGCCGTCGCAAGCGACTAAAGAGTTAAGACGAACGTAGAGTGAAGGAAAACCTCACTAATCCGTCGCAAACGAGTAGAGAGTTACGACGAACGTAGAGTGAAGGAACGCCTCACTAAGCCGTCGCAAACGAATAAGAGTTACGACGAACGTAGAGGGAAGGAACGCCAAGCCTCACTAATCCGTCGCAAGCGACTAAAGAGTTACGACGAACGTAGAGGGAAGGAACGCCAAGCCTCACTAAGCCGTCGCAAGCGACTAAAGAGTTACGACGAACGTAGAGGGAAGGAACGCCTCACTAAACCGTCACAAATGAGTAGAGAGTTACGACGAACGTAAAGGGAAGGAACGCCTCACTAATCCGTCGCAAACGACTAAAGAGTTACGACGAACGTAGAGGGAAGGAACGCCTCACTAATCCGTCGCAAATGAGTAGAGAGTTACGACGAACGTAGAGGGAAGGAACGCCTCGCCTCACTAATCCGTCGCAAATGAGTAGAGAGTTACGACGAACGTAGAGGGAAGGAACGCCTCACTAATTCGTCACAAATGAGTAGAGAGTTACGACGAACGTAAAGGGAAGGAACGCCTCACTAATCCGTCGCAAACGACTAAAGAGTTACGACGAACGTAAAGGGAAGGAACGCCTCACTAATCCGTCGCAAATGAGTTGAGAGTTACGACGAACGTAGAGGGAAGGAACGCCTCACTAATATGTCGCAAATGAGTAGAGAGTTACGACGAACGTAGAGGGAAGGAACGCCTCACTAATCCGTCGCAAACGACGAGAGTTACGACGAACGTAGAGGGAAGGAACGCCTCGCCTCACTAATCCGTCGCAAATGAGTAGAGAGTTACGACGAACGTAGAGGGAAGGAACGCCTCACTAAGCCGTCGCAAATGAGTAGAGAGTTACGACGAACGTAGAGGGAAGGAACGCCTCACTAAGCCGTCGCAAATGAGTAGAGAGTTACGACGAACGTAGAGTGAAGGAACGCCTCACTAATCCGTCGCAAATGAGTAGAGAGTTACGACGAACGTAGAGGGAAGGAACGCCTCACTAATCCGTCGCAAATGAGTAGAGAGTTACGACGAACGTAGAGGGAAGGAACGCCAAGCCTCACTAATCCGTCGCAAACGAGTAGTTACGACGAACGTAGAGGGAAGGAACGCCAAGCCTCACTAATCCGTCGCAAACGACGAGAGTTACGACGAACGTAGAGGGAAGGAACGCCTCACTAATCCGTCGCAAACGACGAGAGTTACGACGAACGTAGAGGGAAGGAACGCCTCGCCTCACTAATCCGTCGCAAATGAGTAGAGAGTTACGACGAACGTAGAGGGAAGGAACGCCTCACTAAGCCGTCGCAAATGAGTAGAGAGTTACGACGAACGTAGAGTGAAGGAACGCCTCACTAATCCGTCGCAAACGACTAAAGAGTTACGGCGAACGTAGAGGGAAGGAACGCCTCACTAATCCGTCGCAAATGAGTAGAGAGTTACGACGAACGTAGAGGGAAGGAACGCCTCGCCTCACTAATCCGTCGCAAACGAGTAGAGAGTTACGACGAACGTAGAGGGAAGGAACGCCTCACTAAGCCGTCGCAAATGAGTAGAGAGTTACGACGAACGTAGAGGGAAGGAACGCCTCACTAATCCGTCGCAAATGAGTAGAGAGTTACGACGAACGTAGAGGGAAGGAACGCCAAGCCTCACTAATCCGTCGCAAACGAGTAGAGAGTTACGACGAACGTAGAGGGAAGGAACGCCAAGCCTCACTAATCCGTCGCAAACGAGTAGAGAGTTACGACGAACGTAGAGGGAAGGAACGCCTCACTAATCCGTCGCAAACGACGAGAGTTACGACGAACGTAGAGGGAAGGAACGCCTCGCCTCACCAGCCATCACAACCCACCACAGACTCACACCCGACGCTCAAGGAGTAACATGGGCCCTTCAACCATCGCAACCCATCACAACCACAACGGTCAGAGAAGCAACACCGCCCTCCCTCCCTCCTCTCTCTCTCTCCCTCCCTCCTCTCTCTCTCTCAGAGAAGGGGGCCAGGTGAGGATATTCCCTCAGAGGCCAAGTCCTCTGTTCTTAACGCTACCTTGCTAATGCGGGAAATGGCGAATAGTTTGAAAGAATATATATATATATATATATATATATATATATATATATATATATATATATATATATATATATATATATATATACATTGCCAAGTGCGTCCACCAAATGTGTGGACAATGAAGACGATCAATGCAGACCACACAGCTGGCCCGTGTGGATTCGAAGTTCAATGTGATGCAGATGGTTCCTGCGGACCACTGTGGGTGGCGGGTGGTCCGTGCAGAGCTGGTCAGCATGTGATGTAGATGGTTCTTGCGGACCACTGTAGGTGGCGGGGTGGTCCGTACAGAGCTGGTCGGCATGGAGGACGAGCAGCGAGTGTGAGGATACGAGCAAACAATGTAGTTTGTATATGGCCAGAACGGACCACAGTCGGCCAAGAGGATTACAGAAGACCAGTGCGGGCTACAGTAGACCACTCCGGGCTACAGAAGACCAGTGCGGACTACAGACGACCAGTGCGGGCTACAGCAAACCCCTGCGAACCACAAACAACCAGTGCGGACTCATTCGACCACTGCGGACCACTGTTTTACCAGAGACGACCAGTACTGCGGTGTCAAACTCCAATTTGGACCACATGAAAGCAGGTGTGGACAGCAGACCGGCATTGCTCAGCTACAGAAGTCGTCTTATGGAATACAGACATCTGAGGCGTGGTCTTCACATGGACAGTAAAGGCTACAGACCGTTGCCCAAAGCAGGTCGAGGGGTCTTGGATGAGGGCTCCACCTCCTTCCTCCCTCCTTCTCCAAGTGCACCGTCTCATACCGCATGCCGCCTGGCCACTCCAGGTGTGCGCAGTAAACGCTTAATAGCGCTGCCCTCGCCTGCGCGCTGACCATTTGGTCACCGTGGCACGTCGCCGGGTGTCTGATTAACATGTTTACTGGCCGGGCCGGCCATTTGAATACAAAAGCTTGCGGGGTAATTTGATGTATGTTCTCACCCCAGAACTAGAACATGACAATGGGGGATGAGGCGGAGGAAGGCCACACGCACTCCCTCTGGGTGCGGCTCCTCGTCTGTGTCTGTCCTCTAGATACCCAGGTCATGTCTTACGTGCAGTCTCCATGGCACCTCCTCCGTCTAACATGTCTGTTAAGGTGATGTCTGTTGGACAACCGTCTCTCGATATAACCAATAAAACAAGAGTCTTCAACGCGAGGGGACATGGCATACTCTATTTACAGTCTGTTAGTAGTGATGTACGAGTACTGATCCAATGAATTACATCGGATGAATACAGTAAGCAGTACCTGTTGTGACATCATCACATCATCCTCGATAATGGGTATATGGCAGGGGCTTAAGACGACCATAATAATGCCAGCCACGTACGAACGATGGCGGGGAAGACAAAAGTACCATTACAAGCGTGTCGATCAGCTTGATTTTGACGGTTGTTATTCAACCCAACGCGCGATATAGGCAGTGAGTAGCAACTCCTCCTCATCAGGTCTGTTAGACTCCCCTGCTGGAAGAACCAGCTCGCGATAGCCAGTGAGTAACTCCTCCTCACAAGACCTATTAGACTCCCTTACTGGAAGTACCAGCTCGCGATGGCCAGTGCCAAACCTAACCTAACCTAACCTAACCAAACCTATCCTAACCTAACCAAACCTATCCTAACCTATCCTAACCTAACCTAACTCTTGAGAGCAGACATTCGTTGCTACCTTCACGTCCTCACTGGCCCTAAGCTCGGCCGGGCCTCGGCTACCCCTTAGAGACACAGGCGCATGTCTCACTGCACACGTTTACCTTCAAACGTCTCCCTGAATTACTTCGTCAAGAGGGAGCTTCCGAGGATCCACATTTTCACCACCACGACGAGAAGAGGAGGAAGAAGAGGAGGAGGAGGAGGAGGAGGAGGAGGAGGAGGAGGAGGAGGAGGAAGAAGAAGAGGAGGAGGAGGAGGAAGAAAAGGAGGAAGAGGAGGAGGAGGAAGAAAAGGAGGAAGAGGAGGAGGAGGAAGAAAAAGAGGAAGAGGAGGAGGAAGAGGAAGAAGAGGCAGTGTGGAGAGTGGCACCTCGTCAGGGGCGCGGCTCGACCTGCTGCCACTCAGGCAGAAAATCAGCGAAGCAGGTGCCAGGGTTAGGTGGCTAGGGGGGAGGGAGAGAGAGAGAGAGAGAGAGAGAGAGAGAGAGAGAGAGAGAGAGAGAGAGAGAGAGAGAGAGAGAGAGAGAGAGAGAGAGACTGTAGGAAAACATCTTCATGTTAACATGGGGGAAGTCGAGGGACAATTCTTCTATTCATGGAGAAGGTTTTGCTATTTTCCTTTTCTAAAAATGATGGGATGGTGGAGACCAAGAACTTATGAACGAGTTTTGAACGAGTTATGAACGTTTTTTTTACATACCCTGTGAACCAAACAGTATTAGCACCAGTTCGTGGTTACTATCTGTGTGCTGAAGAGGGAGGAAGAGTTCTAAACTCGTGTTGCATCATCTCTTAACCTTATTTGTGTGTGTGTGTGTGTGTGTGTGTGTGTGTGTGTGTGTGTGTGCTTCGTGTCGTCCTGAACACCACGTCCTGACGTTAGTGCCCCATCTACATCAACCATCACGCACCGGAAATGCTAACAGGAATAAGTCAGTGAATTATTCTCGTCCCTGAACACTGAGTCTCGTAGACACAGAAAACGCTCCAGTTAACTAGACCACAGCGCGTCCGCTTAGAACACTTACAACCTACATGAAAAGTGGTTCCATTAGCATTTGACTGTGACCTGTCATTGCTCCGTGATACGGTGGAGATTAAGAGCGAAGAAAACGAGATTCTCTGCGAATGTATTCCAGTGGGTATGATGAAAGTCCGGCCGAATGATGTAACTTAATTCTGACAGGTTGACAGACGATCAATTTTAGCAGCACACGATCATGAAGGCTCCTTTATAGATATTTTCTTCATTACTTTTCTATCTATGGTCTTCTATAAACCCTAACTGGTCTCTCAGAGACGCCGTCTGGTCTCCCATGGTGGTAGATCGGTCTCCTAGAGATGCAGGCAGACTGGTCTCCTAGCAAGGTTAATTGGCTTCCCAGCAAGGCTCATGGGTCTTCCAGCCGGGTGGGTTTGTCTCCTAGCGGCGTCAACTGGCCCTCCTAGTCAAGTCGATTGGCCTCCTAAGAGAGGCCTCTTAGTCTCCTAACGAACCCGAAGGAACTCTTAACGAGGCTGATTGGTCTCCTAGCAAGGCTGATTGGTCTCCTAGCGAGGGCGACTGGTTTCATGGCGAGGTCGATTGGTCTCCTAACGAATCCACTTTCACAGACCATAAACTATACTATAAACAGATCGGAATACCCGTGATAAGAAGATCTCTTATGTCTCCAAACACCTGCGTCTAGAATGGCTCCAGGTTGCCGAAGTCATCCATCAGTACCATCCATTTCATCCAGCCTTACGCAGCCACACGTGAGAGGTTATCACCCGGTAGGCATTCAGCAGACGTATACACAGCCATACTAACGATGTCCAAGAAATACTTTCGCAGTTTGAATGTACGACATTGTGGCCAAACCGTCCCCGCTTCGTCGGAGACCCTCCTGGGTAAAATCAAATGAAGAGAAAATCAGTATCTAAGATCAGTATACAAGTAAAAAGAGACAAGTAACAATAGATCGACTTTCTCAGCTGGAAGAAAGTGAACACAACTGAAATCTAGACTGTAATATACCTTAAATACAAGACTTCAATGACATCTTTTTTAAATAGAGAATTTCTAAATAAAGCATTTTTTTTCCCCAGTTCCTAATCCAGCTCTCTTATATCTCCTTGTAGCTGAAATATACAAAACCCTGAAACTCATGTTGTGTCACATTTCTTCTTAAAATCTGTGATTCGATTATCACTCCCTCTGGACACCTCTAGTGTAAAATGCTATGGCAAGTCTTCTGGACAGACAAATTATACAGATGTGAAGACTACAATGGCTTACGGGGTGACTGTAGGTACAGAAAGACAAATGACGATCACATTCCATGCTACAGGGGTCCCCTACAGCACAACAGAGGTGCTGGCCAAATATTTCCTAATGAAGAGACAGGCCAACAATGGACGGTCCTAATTAAACACAGCCTTTAATTAAGACGCATCAACGCAAACCAAACAGAAGAGGAGTGATAGCAAGGACAGCTCGTGACCAACTGTTGACGGAGGCGGTGAAAGGGGGGGTGTGTGAGGAGGGGAGGAGGATGCGTCCCATCAGCCACCTACTGTGCCCTACCTGGGGTGGTGGGTGAGCCCTGAGATCAGGTCTCACTAAGCCCCTGCCTAGTATATGGTCCTCCAACTTTGGGTCCTCACAGATGACAATCCGTCCTTGGCTCCCGTACCTCCAAGAAACAGTGGCAGTGTCCATGTGAAGTGCATCTATTTTCTGAGGATATCCTTCAAGACTCGTTCATTGGAGATGGATTACAAATATTCCCACTCAGAATATCCCCCACGACTCGAAAGATTACAGATATTCTGTCTTAAGAATACTTTCCCTAACTAATTCACTGGAGATGACACGTATAGAACTACACACATACATACCCAAGTTCTGTGTGTGTGTGTGTGTGTGTGTGTGTGTGTGTGTGTGTGTGTGTGTGTGTGTGTGTGTGTGTGTCAAAATGGTGCTCGAAATGTCACTCTTAACATAGCAGGTCTACCCATCACTTGACAAGCAGATAGCACGACATCTCGACTCCAGCAGCTAGACCACAGCGTCGACACTATTGCACGGTCTTAGTCCCTGTGGCATCTGGCTGCGCGAGGTTGTTGTTGGATGGAGGACGTGCCGTGTATACACGAGTATTAAGACACTGTAGACCGAGGAGAAGAGGAGTGCCGCCCCGCCACGCCCCGTAGCCGCCCCGCCCCGCCACGCCCCGTAGCCGCCCCGCTCCGCTCAGCCTCGCCTCGAAAAGTACAGTACAGTTGTACACAATCCTGCAATACCTCAATGAGTACAGTTGTACACAATCCTGCAATACCTCACTGAGTACAGTTGCACACAATCCTGCAATACCTTACTGAGTACACTTGTACACAATCCTCCAATACCTGACTGAGTACAGTTGTACACAATCCTGCAATACCTCACTGAATACAGTTGTACACAATCCTGCAATACCTGACTGAGTACACTTGTACACAATTACTGTCGGGTTTGAGGTGGCAAACATTACTGATGGAGTCGATACACAATATTCGAGAAGCGTTTTATCAACGTAACTAATAATAGACAAATGCCAAAGCATTAGTCACGCCTCGCTTTTATTTGACTAACGACCCATTCATAAATCACTGCCACGGTAGTCGTTCGCTCATTAGCGGTGATAACGAGCGATCACATCGTCCATACGGGGGTCAAAGGGTCATGTCTCGTGAAACGCCCCCAACCCACCGAGAGAGAGAGAGAGAGAGAGAGAGAGAGAGAGAGAGAGAGAGAGAGAGAGAGAGAGAGAGAGGCAGTTCCTGTCGAGGAAAGAGGCGGGAGCGTTTGACCTGTGCGAGATCTCCTTTCCCAGCAGCTAAACTTCATTCCCATCATAGAAAAAAAAATAGAAGCGGGTTTTCTAACGCCAAAGCATCAATTTTGTCGTGCACACGGAGGTCTGTATGAGAGGGAATCCATAAGAATTTGATTTGAATCTATGTAATGGATTGAAATACGATTTGTAACATCTAATGTAATATCAACCCACTGTGGTGTGTGTGTGTGTGTGTGTGTGTGTGTGTGTGTGTGTGTGTGTGTGTGTGTGTGCGTGTGTGTGTGTGTGTGTGTCTGAGTAAGACCCTTTGTGACCCCTGTAATCCTTAATACGAACTGTAACATCTTATGTAATATCAACCCACTGTGGTGTGTGTGTGTGTTTGTGTGTGTGTGTGTGTGTGTGTGTGTGTGTGTGTGTGTCTGGGTGGGTGACATCGTGTGTGTGTGTGTGTGTGTGTGGGGTGTGTTGTGTGTGTGTGGTGTTTTGATTTTGCGTGTCTGGGTGGGTGATATAGGTGTGTGTGTGGGGGGGGGGGGTAGGAGCTGGCGATCTGTGAGGGTGTAAAAGGGTTTTGACGGGAGGGAGCTGTCGTGTGATGGGTTAGGGATGTAAGGGGGAGAAGCAGTGGGGAAGGTGGGAGTAAGGAGTAGAAGAAGGGTGGGATGGAGTGGGTTGGTTGGGTCAAGGTTAGGTTATGGAGGGTGAATTGATTTGGGGAAGGGGTTCACGGCGTGGACCGATCTAGGTGGAGGTGTGATGCGAGTGGTGGTTGTCTGAGGAGGGGGGGATGAGGAGGAGAGGGAAGTGGAGGGGTGTGTGGGTGGACGATTGTGAGTGGGAAGGGATGAGTGTGGTATGGGAAAGAAAGGGTGTGTGAGAAGGGGACATGGAATGATGGATGATCAGAAAGTGATGGACGCTGAGGATGGGGTGGGGGGGAGGATGCTATTTCACGTGTCCGAGGGGTGGCGAGGTATGGATGAAGGCAGCAAGTGATGAATATGTACATATGTACATGTGTATAAATATAATGGCATATGTCTGTGATGGATGTTCAGAAAGTGATAGTCCACTGATGAGGGGAAGGACTCATTTCGGACGTGTGTGGGGTGTCAGTCCACCCCCCCTTAGCTTAGTTTCTACCTACAGCGTCACGGAGACTCTTTTTTCTCACCATCACCTCTGGTCCACATCTTCGTTCCATTTCAGAATCATATTCTTTTTCACTGTTATCCATACCTGTCTTCAGTGACGTCTAGAAAAACTTTAAAAAAACATTCATGAAATGTTATGTTTTTTCCTCTTTAGAAGCCCTTCGTCGCTTTTATTTACTTTGTACATTCCTTACTAACCATAGATAATGTCATCAACAACCCCGTCATCAACAAAAACACCCATCTTCACAACAACACATAACATTCTTATGCCACATCAATTGCAGTAGCTAGGGAAGATATCCATTCAGAATTATCCTATCAAAAACTAAACCTATGATGCCTCCAATAACGCCATAGCTCGATTTGTACTTACTACACTCACACACCACACCACACACACCAACACACACACAACACACACCAACGCATCTAGTATGTGGCGTGTGAGTCAGCACATGTGGCATTGTAATTCATACATGTATTCCACTGTGTTTACACCCGTATATCTTATAACATCTCCTGCTACCCACACCTACACCCATTACTACGGAACACCGTTTTCACACGTTAAAAGCCTTCTTGATGCTCATGATGTAACGATCACAAAGACGACACATACTGCTTATGTTACCTTTCGCTATGGACGCACATAACCATATATGACTTTTTGTGTTCCGAACCGGCGGGACATGGCCAGCTTCCGTGTGCTGCTGGAGCCTGTATGGACGCCAGGAGCAGGTAGTGCGACTGATTGTGTGTGTATATATATAATTTATATTATACTTGGTATATATATATTATATATATATAAGGTTATAGATATATTTATATCATTATGTAATATACGAAACAATGTGCATTGGAAACGCGCATCTTTATGTGGAAAACATACATAAGCACTCCAACACCCAGGATCGAACCGGGTCCCTTGGCAAGAAGGCGGGATTTACTTCCGCTAGGCTATTAGCGGGCCCAGTGCCTAGCGGTAAGCATGCACGCCCTCGTGCACTGGGGTCCCGGGGGCGAGCACTGGCGGTTAGGAGGTTGGGTTATGTGAGAGTATCTGAGTATATTGCAGTGGTCGTTAGAGAGTGTTTGTTTTTATATAGATTATTGTTCGATTCCTTGTCATACTATCCGCCATTTCCCGCGTTAAGCGAGGGTGCGGTTAAAAACAGAGGAGGTGAGCTTAGAGGGTATATCCTCACTTGGCCCACCTCTCGATCGCTTCTTTCGGAAAATTAAAAACGAGACGGGAGAATTTCCACACACCTCTCACACCCCCCCGGCAGTACTCCTGTTAAATGCAGGGGAAAATGGAAACGGAAAATACGAAGTGCCATGCCTACATGTCCATTAACTCCCATATTTCCATTTTCCCCGTGTTATACCTACATAGCAGCCTTGCCACGTAAGCCTTACCAACCAATGAGCGATCAGCTTAGCCGATCTCTCCACCCACCCATCTCCAACCCCCTGACCACCAGAATCCATCAGATGGAACAAGTTGTTACGAACGTCGCGGCCCTTTGGGAACTCCTGAAGGGAACTTCAAGAAACCATCGAAATATTGTACGGCAAATATAAACTGTATACAAGAAAATAAACAAAGGAGAATGTGCCATAAGCTTTCAACCAACCTCGTATGCCTCCAAGAATATATATAATATATATATATAGTATATATAAATATATATATATAGTATTTATATATATATAATGTATTTATATTATATTATATATAATATATATATTATATAATAATATATATATATATATATTTATAAATAGATATATATATATATTATATATATATATATATATATATAAATGCTGTTCATATTTGCATTTCGACACTCTAGCGGAGGTATGTTAAGAACAGAGGACTGAGCCTTAGAGGAGAATAATCCTTCCCATGGCTCCTTCTCTGTTCCTTTTTTTTTTTGGAAAATTTAAATGGAAGGGGAGGGAATGGCAGGAATACGTGGAAAGTATCTTTTTCCACCTGTCCAGTCCTCATGGATAATATATATTATTATTATTAGATATATATATTATCCCTGTGATATGGGAGAAAGAATACTTCCCAACGTACGTATTCCTGAGTGTCGTAGAAGGCGACTAAAAGGGGAGGGAGCGGGGGGCTGGAATCCGTCCCTCTCATTATTTCTCTTTTTTTTTTTTCTTTAATTTTCCAAAAGAAGGAACAGGAGAAGGGGGCCAGGTGATGATATTCCCTCAAAGGCCAGTCCTCTGTTCTTATACGCTACCTCGCTATCGCGGGAAATGGGGAATAGTATGAAAATATACTATGTATATAATATATATATTATATATAATATATATATATATTATATATATATATATATATTATATATAATAATATAAATATATATTCTTACAGCCGAAGAGAGTGAGAGAGACACTATACCCCTAAACTCCTGTAAGTGACGAGTAAACACGACAGCTGACTCAACCTTTCTTGGAGAGCGTGATCCAGCCAATTCATCACCACACACTCACACAACCTTAAACACAGAGGGACGGAGGTAAGTATGACCACCACTCAAGACATTTGATCGAGACAACACACAGTGTACGCCATGACGCCAAGTTGAACACGACCATCAGAGTGATTAATCAAGAATTCCGATTGTGTCTGAAGATTGATAATAAGACATTATACATTGATAAATCGTGTGAGGGTATCCCAGGCCTACAGACGGCTAACAGATGAGGCAGATGAATAATGAAGTAATCAATTTCCACAAGGCTTGAACAATGGCCTAGACATCATAGGCTTGTGGTTGGTGTGGTGTGGGAGTAAACCAACACAAACAGAATAGACTATAGTCCATGCAAGTCGAGCTCATTCATTAGAGAAAGATTCGCATAAATCAATAACCAGCTACGATAAATACATTAGTAATAAACAATTTGATATAAAGAAGATAAATAACTCACGATTCTCAATGCTGTTCACAGACCGCTTTGTTGTCAGCAAGCTTAAAAGGAAATGAGTTGAGATACAGTAATACCCAAATTAAAGTTAAAGAAAGGAATATTCGCTGTGAGTCCATACTTTCGCAGGGATTATCATCACTGATAGGCATTATGTGAGCTAAAGAGAGGGAATATCTTAATCACCCAAGATATATATAATTATATATATATTATGTATATATATAGATATATTATATATATATATATATAAATATATATGTACTATAAATATATATATATATATATATATATATATATATATATAAATTATAATATATATATATAATCTATATATATATATATTCTATATATGTAAAATACCTTAAAACATAATGCCAAGGTCCTGAAAAATTGCTTGCAAGTCATCCACCTCCCGGATTATTAAAAAAGATATCTGATAATAACAGGAGAAAACATGTTACCACCACACAACTACCCACACACACCACCCACACACACACACACACAAGCACACACACCCAAGCACAGATCTTCAAGAGGCAGATTTATCGTGCCACCAGCTGTTGGTGTAGGTGGCTGAAGCAGCGACGCAGAATCCACTGGCAGATTAGGCAGCCCAGCTAAGGTAGCACTAGGCAGGCAGCTAACCGGCAGCCAGCGAGGTAGCTAGGCAGGCAGGTTAGCCAGCTTGCTAGGTAGACTAGGCAGGTTTGCTGGGCAGCCAGTAGGTAGCTAGGCGGGCAGTAGCCAGCCAGCGAGGTTGCTTAGGCGGGCAGCTGGGCAGCCAGGCTAGGTAGCTAGGCAGGCAGCTTGCCAGCCAGCTAGGTAGCTAGGCAGTAGCTAGGCAGCCAGCGAAGTAGCTAGGCAGGCAGCTTGGGCAGCCAGCCAGCTGGGGCAGTTTAGCCCACCTGGGCAGCCCCGGGCGAGGTAGCTAGGGGGGGCGCTGGGCCAGCCAGCTAGGTAGCTAGGCACCACCCTAGGTGGGCTGGGCGGGCAGCGGGGCGGGTCACAACACCCGGGTCATTCTATTAAAAACCCCCTTACGATTTTTCCCAAAACCCGGGGCCCCACGGAGGGAGACGCTTTCCTCCCCCAGGGGGCAAGGGGGGAAACGACTGTCGTAAAAAACCAAATCCCTCACTAATCCGTCCCAAACGACTAAAGAGTTACAAACGAACGTAAAAGTAAAGGGAAAACGCCTCACAAATTTCCGTCGAAAACGAGAGGGGGTTTCGACGAACTTTGAGTGAAGGAACGCCTCACAAAGCCGTCGAAAGGACTAAAGATTAAAGGGAAGAACGTGGGAGTGAAGGAAAACCTCACTAATCCTTTCCGAAAACAAATAAGGAGTTTACGACAAAAGTGGGTGAAAGGAAGGGCCTCACTAAGCCGTCCGCAAACCCGGAATAAGGGGTTACGAGAATAGGGGAAAGGGAACCCCAACCCCTTCATTTTAATCCGTCAAAAGGGACTAAAGAGTTACGCCCGGAACGTAGGGGGAAAAAAGGCCCCGCCAAGCCCCCCATAAAGCCGTCCCCAAGCGACAAAAGATTTTACAAACGAACGTAGGGGGAAGGAAACCCCTCACTAAAACCGTCACAAATGAGAAAGGAGTTAGACGAACAAAAGGGAAAGGGAAAAACCCCTCACAAATTTCCCCGAAAACGCCCTAAAAAGTAAACAAACAAAACGAAGAGGAAGGAACCCCTCACTAACCGTCGCAAATAAAGAAAGGGGTTTTTAGGGACGAACGTAGGGGGTGGGGGGAAGGAAGGGCCTCGCCTCATACCCGCCCCCAAATGAGTAAGAGTTACGCAAGGAGAGGGAAAAGGGAAAGCCTCACAAAATTCGTCAAAAAATGATAAAGAGTTACGACAAAACAAAAAGGGGAAAGGAACGCCTCATAATCCGTCGCAAACAAATAAAGAGTTACGACAACGTAAAGGGAAAGGAAACCCTCACTAACCCGTCGCAAATGAGTTGAGATTACGAACAAACGTAGGGGGGAAGGAAACGCCTCACTAAAAATGTCGCAAATGAGTAAGATTTTTACGACGAACGTAGAGGAAGGAACGCCTCACAAATCCGTCGCAAAACGACGAGAGTTACGACGAAGGGAAGGGAAAAGGAACGCCTCGCCGCACAAACCCGCGCAAATAAAGTAGAGATTTACGACAAAGAAAGGGGGAAGGAACGCCTAAACTTAAGCCGTCGAAAATGAGTAGAGAGTTACGACGAACGAAAAGGGGGAAAGGGAACGCCTCCTAACCGCCCGCAAATGAGTGAGAGTTACGACGAACTAGAGTAAAGGAACCCCTCACTAATCCGTCGCAAATGAGAAAGAGAGTTACGACGAACGAAAGGGGAAGGAACCCTCACTAACCCGGGTCGAAAATGAAAAGAGAGTTACGCCCAACGTGAGGGAAAAACGCCAAGCCTCAAAAACCGTCGCAAACAAAAGAGTTACGACGAACTAGGGGAAAGGGAAACCCCCTCACTAACCTCCAAAAAAGAGAGTTACGACGAACGTAAAGGAAGGGAACCCCCCCTCCAATCCGTCGCAAAAGATAAGATTTACGACGAACGTAGAGGGAAGGAAGCCTCACAAACCCCGTCGCAAATGAGTAGAGATTTACGACAAACGTAAGGAAGGAACCCTCACTAATCCGTCAAAAAATTAAAGATTAACAAAACGTGAGGAAGGGAACCCCTCACTAACCTCGCAAATGAGTAAGATTTTTACACGAACGTAGGGGAAGGAACGCCCCCCCACTAATCCGTCGCAAAAGTAGAGAGTTAGACGAACGTAGGGGGAAGGAACGCCCAAAAACCTCCAAATGATAGGATTACGACGAACGAAAAGGGGAAGGAACGCCTCACTAATCCGTCGCAAAGGAAAAGATTACGACAAAACGAAAGGGGGAAGGGAACCCCCGCCTCACTAATCCGCGCAAAGAAAAGAATTTTACGACAACTAGGGGGAAGGAACGCCAAGCTCACAAATTTCCGTCCAAACGAGTAGAGAGTTAGACAACGTAGGGGGAAGGAACGCCTCACAATCCGTCGCAAACACGGATTTTAACGACGAACGTAGAAAGGGAACGCCTCGCCTCACCACCATCACAACCCACCACAACTCACACCCCGACGCTAAAGGAGAACAGGGGCCCCTTCAACCATCGCAACCCATAAAACCACAAGGGGCGAGAACACACCCCCCCCTCCTTCTCTCTCTCCCTCCCTCCTCTCTCCCTCAGAGGGGGGGGCCGGGTGGGATATTCCCTCAGGGGCCCAAAGTTCTGTTCTTAACGCTACCTTGCTAATGCGGGAAATGGCGAATAGTTTGGAAAGAATATTTTATATATAATAAATATTATATATATATATATAATATATATATATATATATATATATTATATACATTGCCAGTGCGTCCACCAAATGTGTGGACAATGAAGACGATCATGCAGACCACACAGCTGGCCCGTGTGGATTCGAAGTTCAATGTGATGCAGATGGTTCCTGCGGACCACTGTGGGTGGCGGGTGGTCCGTGCAGAGCTGGTCACCCATGTATGTAGATGGTTCTTGCGGACCACTGTAGTGGCGGGTGGTCCGTACAGAGCTGGTCGGCATGGAGGACGAGCAGGAGTGTGAGGATACGAGCAAACAATGTAGTTTGTATATGGCCAGACGGACCACAGTCGGCCAAGAGGATTACAGAAGACCAGTGCGGGCTACAGTAGCCCACTTCCGGGCTACAGAAGCCCAATGCGGACTACAGACGACCAGTGCGGGCTACAGCAAACCCCTGCGAACCACAGACAACCAGTGCGGACTCATTCGACCACTGCGGACCACTGTTTTACCAGAGACGACCAGTACTGCGGTGTCAAACTCCAATTTGGACCACATGAAAGCAGGTGTGGACAGCAGACCGGCATTGCTCAGCTACAGAAGTCGTCTTATGGAATACAGACATCTGAGGCGTGGTCTTCACATGGACAGTAAAGGCTACAGACCGTTGCCCAAAGCAGGTCGAGGGGTCTTGGATGAGGGCTCCACCTCCCTCCTTCCTCCCTCCTTCTCCAAGTGCACCGTCTCATACCGCATGCCGCCTGGCCACTCCAGGTGTGCGCAGTAAACGCTTAATAGCGCTGCCCTCGCCTGCGCGCTGACCATTTGGTCACCGTGGCACGTCGCCGGGTGTCTGATTAACATGTTTACTGGCCGGGCCGGCCATTTGAATACAAAAGCTTGCGGGGTAATTTGATGTATGTTCTCACCCCAGAACTAGAACATGACAATGGGGGATGAGGCGGAGGAAGGCCACACGCACTCCCTCTGGGTGCGGCTCCTCGTCTATGTCTGTCCTCTAGATACCCAGGTCATGTCTTACGTGTAGTCTCCATGGCACCTCCTCCGTCTGACATGTCTGTTAAGGTGATGTCTGTTGGACAACCGTCTCTCGATATAACCAATAAAACAAGAGTCTTCAACGCGAGGGGACATGACATACTCTATTTACAGTCTGTTAGTAGTGATGTACGAGTACTGATCCAATGAATTACATCGGATGAATACAGTAAGCAGTACCTGTTGTGACATCATCACATCATCCTCGATAATGGGTATATGGCAGGGGTTAAAGACGACCATAATAATGCCAGCCACGTACGAACGATGGCGGGGAAGACAAAAGTACCATTACAAGTGTGGCGATCAGCTTGATTTTGACGGTTGTTATTCAACCCAACGCGCGATACAGGCAGTGAGTAGCAACTCCTCCTCCTCCTCACCAGGTCTGTTAGACTCCCCTGCTGGAAGAACCAGCTCGCGATAGCCAGTGAGCAACTCCTCCTCCTCCTCATCAGGTCTGTTAGACTCCCCTGCTGGAAGAACCAGCTCGCGATAGCCAGTGAGCAACTCCTCCTCCTCCTCATCAGGTCTGTTAGACTCCCCTGCTGGAAGAACCAGCTCGCGATAGCCAGTGAGCAACTCCTCCTCCTCCTCATCAGGTCTGTTAGACTCCCTTACTGGAAGAACCAGCTCGCGATAGCCAGTGAGCAACTCCTCCTCCTCCTCACCAGGTCTGTTAGACTCCCCTGCTGGAAGTACCAGCTCGCGATAGCCAGTGAGTAACTCCTCCTCACAAGACCTATTAGACTCCCTTACTGGAAGTACCAGCTCGCGATGGCCAGTGCCAAACCTAACCTAACCTAACCAAACCTAACCAAACCTAACCTAACCTAACTCTTGAGAACAGACATTCGTTGCTACCTTCACGTCCTCACTGGCCCTAAGCTCGGCCGGGCCTCGGCTACCCCTTAGAGACACAGGCGCATGTCTCACTGCACACGTTTACCTTCAAACGTCTCCCTGAATTACTTCGTCAAGAGGGAGCTTCCGAGGATCCACATTTTCACCACCACGACGAGAAGAGGAGGAGGAAGAAGAAGAAGAGGAGGAGGAGGAGGAGGAGGAGGAGGAGGAGGAGGAAGAAGAAGAAGAGGAGGAGGAGGAAGAAGAAGAGGAGGAGGAGGAAGAAAAGGAGGAAGAGGAGGAGGAGGAAGAAAAAGAGGAAGAGGAGGAGGAAGAGGAAGAAGAGGCAGTGAGGAGAGCGGCACCTCGTCAGGGGCGCGGCTCGACCTGCTACCACTCAGGCAGAAAATCAGCGAAGCAGGTGCCAGGGTTAGGTGGCTAGGGGGAGGGAGAGAGAGAGAGAGAGAGAGAGAGAGAGAGAGAGAGAGAGAGAGAGAGAGAGAGAGAGAGAGAGAGAGAGGGAGAGACTGTAGGAAAACATCTTCATGTTAACATGGGGAAGTCGAGGGACAATTCTTCTATTCATGGAGGTTTTGCTATTTTCCTTTTCTAAAAATGATGGGATGGTGGAGACCAAGAACTTATGAACGAGTTTTGAACGAGTTATGAACGTTTTTTTTACATACCCTGTGAACCAAACAGTATTAGCACCAGTTCGTGGTTACTATCTGTGTGCTGAAGAGGGAGGAAGAGTTCTAAACTCGTGTTGCATCATCTCTTAACCTTATTTGTGTGTGTGTGTGTGTGTGTGTGTGTGTGTGTGTGTGTGCTTCGTGTCGTCCTGAACACCACGTCCTGACGTTAGTGCCCCATCTACATCAACCATCACGCATCGGAAATGCTAACAGGAATAAGTCAGTGAATTATTCTCGTCCCTGAACACTGAGTCTCGTAGACACAGAAAACGCTCCAGTTAACTAGACCACAGCGCGTCCGCTTAGAACACTTACAACCTACATGAAAAGTGGTTCCATTAGCATTTGACTGTGACCTGTCATTGCTCCGTGATACGGTGGAGATTAAGAGCGAAGAAAACGAGATTCTCTGCGAATGTATTCCAGTGGGTATGATGAAAGTCCGGCCGAATGATGTAACTTAATTCTGACAGGTTGACAGACGATCAATTTTAGCAGCACACGATCATGAAGGCTCCTTTATAGATATTTTCATTACTTTTCTATCTATGGTCTTCTATAAACCCTAACTGGTCTCTCAGAGACGCCGTCTGGTCTCCCATGGTGGTAGATCGGTCTCCTAGAGATGCAGGCAGACTGGTCTCCTAGCAAGGTTAATTGGCTTCCCAGCAAGGCTCATGGGTCTTCCAGCCGGGTGGGTTTGTCTCCTAGCGGCGTCAACTGGCCCTCCTAGTCAAGTCGATTGGCCTCCTAAGAGAGGCCTCTTAGTCTCCTAACGAACCCGAAGGAACTCTTAACGAGGCTGATTGGTCTCCTAGCAAGGCTGATTGGTCTCCTAGCGAGGGCGACTGGTTTCATGGCGAGGTCGATTGGTCTCCTAACGAATCCACTTTCACAGACCATAAACTATACTATAAACAGATCGGAATACCCGTGATAAGAAGATCTCTTATGTCTCCAAACACCTGCGTCTAGAATGGCTCCAGGTTGCCGAAGTCATCCATCAGTACCATCCATTTCATCCAGCCTTATGCAGCCACACGTGAGAGGCTATCACCCGGTAGGCATTCAGCAGACGTATACACAGCCATACTAACGATGTCCAAGAAATACTTTCGCAGTTTGAATGTACGACATTGTGGCCAAACCGTCCCCGCTTCGTCGGAGACCCTCCTGGGTAAAATCAAATGAAGAGAAAATCAGTATCTAAGTTCAGTATACAAGTAAAAAGAGACAAGTAACAATAGATCGACCTTTTCAGCTGGAAGAAACTGAACACAACGGAGATCTAGACTGTAATATACCTTAAATACAAGACTTCAGTGACATCTGTTTTAAACAATCAAATTCTTAAAAACGGCATTTTTTTTCCCCAGTTCCTAATCCAGCTCTCTTATACCTCCTTGTAGCTGAAATATACAAAACCCTGAAACTCATGTTGTGTCACATTTCTTCTTAAATCTGTGATTCGATTATCACTCCCTCTGGACACCTCTAGTGTAAAATGCTATGGCAAGTCTTCTGGACAGACAAATTATACAGATGTGAAGACTACAATGGCTTACGGGGTGACTGTAGGTACAGAAAGACAAATGACGATCACATTCCATGCTACAGGGGTCCCCTACAGCACAACAGAGGTGCTGGCCAAATATTTCCTAATGAAGAGACAGGCCAACAATGGACGGTCCTAATTAAACACAGCCTTTAATTAAGACGCATCAACGCAAACCAAACAGAAGAGGAGTGATAGCAAGGACAGCTCGTGACCAACTGTTGACGGAGGCGGTGAAAGGGGGGGTGTGTGAGGAGAGGGGAGGGAGATGCGTCCCATCAGCCACCTACTGTGCCCTACCTGGGGTGGTGGGTGAGCCCTGAGATCAGGTCTCACTAAGCCCCTGCCTAGTATATGTCCTCCAACTTTGGGTCCTCACAGATGACAATCTGTCCTTGGCTCCCGTACCTCCAAGAAACAGTGGCAGTGTCCATGTGAAGTGCATCTATTTTCTGAGGATATCCTTCAAGACTCGTTCATTGGAGATGGATTACAAATATTCCCACTCAGAATATCCCCCACGACTCGAAAGATTACAGATATTCTGTCTTAAGAATACTTTCCCTAACTAATTCACTGGAGATGACACGTATAGAACTACACACATACATACCCAAGCTCTGTGTGTGTGTGTGTGTGTGTGTGTGTGTGTGTGTGTGTCAAAATGGTGCTCGAAATGTCACTCTTAACATAGCAGGTCTACCCATCACTTGACAAGCAGATAGCACGACATCCCGACTCCAGCAGCTAGACCACAGCGTCGACACTATTGCACGATCTTAGTCCCTGTGGCATCTGGCTGCGCGAGGATGTTGTTGGATGGAGGACGTGCCGTGTATACACGAGTATTAAGACACTGTAGACCGAGGAGAAGAGGAGTGCCGCCCCGCCACGCCCCGTAGCCGCCCCGCCCCGCCACGCCCCGTAGCCGCCCCGCTCCGCTCAGCCTCGCCTCGAAAAGTACAGTTCAGTTGTACACAATCCTGCAATACCTCACTGAGTACAGCTGTACACAATCCTGCAATACCTCACTGAGTACAGCTGTACACAATCCTGCAATACCTCACTGAGTACAGTTGTACACAATCCTGCAATACCTCACTGAGTACAGTTGTACACAATCATGTAATACCTAACTGAGTACAGTTGTACACAGTCCTGCAATATCTGACTGAGTACAGTTGTACACAATCCTGCAATACCTCACTGAGTAGAGTTGTACACAGTCCTGCAATATCTGACTGAGTACAGTTGTACACAATCCTGCAATGCCTCACTGAGTACAGTTGCACACAATCCTGCAATACCTTACTGAGTACACTTGTACACAATCCTGCAATACCTCACTGAGTACAATTGTACATAATCCTGCAATACCTCACTGAGTACAGTTGTACACAATCCTGCAATACCTGACTGAGTACAATGGTACACAATCCTGCAATACCTCACTGAGTAGAGTTGTACACAGTCCTGCAATATCTGACTGAGTACAGTTGTACACAATCCTGCAATGCCTCACTGAGTACAGTTGCACACAATCCTGCAATACCTTACTGAGTACACTTGTACACAATCCTCCAATACCTGACTGAGTACAGTTGTACACAATCCTGCAATACCTCACTGAGTACAGTTGTACACAATCCTGCAATACCTCACTGAGTACAGTTGTACACAATCCTGTAATACCTCACTGTGTACAGTTGTACACAATTACTGTAAGGTTTGAGGTGGCAAACATTACTGATGGAGTCGATACACAATATTCGAGAAGCGTTTTATCAACGTAACTAATAATAGACAAATGCCAAAGCATTAGTCACGCCTCGCTTTTATTTGACTAACGACCCATTCATAAATCACTGCCACGGTAGTTGTTCGCTCATTAGCGGTGATAACGAGCGATCACATCGTCCATACGGGGGTCAAAGGGTCATGTCTCGTGAAACGCCCCCAACCCACCGAGAGAGAGAGAGAGAGAGAGAGAGAGAGAGAGAGAGAGAGAGAGAGAGAGAGAGAGAGAGAGAGGCAGTTCCTGTCGAAGAAAGAGGCGGGAGCGTTTGACCTGTGCGAGATCTCCTTTCCCAGCAGCTAAACTTCATCCCATCATAGAAAAAAAAATAGAAGCGGGTTTTCTAACGCCAAAGCATCAATTTTGTCGTGCACACGGAGGTCTGTATGAGAGGGAATCCATAAGAATTTGATTTGAATCTATGTAATGGATTGAAATACGATTTGTAACATCTAATGTAATATCAACCCACTGTGGTGTGTGTGTGTGTGTGTGTGTGTGTGTGTGTGTGTGTGTGTGTGTGTGTGTGTGCGTGTGTGTGTGTGTGTGTCTGAGTAAGACCCTCTGTGACCCCTGTAATCCTTAATACGAACTGTAACATCTTATGTAATATCAACCCACTGTGGTGTGTGTGTGTGTTTGTGTGTGTGTGTGTGTGTGTGTGTGTGTGTGTGTGAGTAAGACCCCTTTGTGACCCCTGCAATATCTTTGTGACCCCTATAATATCTTTGTGACCCTTGTAATCCTTAATACGAACTGTAACATCTTATGTAATATCAACCCACTGTGGTGTGTGTGTGTGTGTGTGTATACAATTAATGTGCCTGGGGTGACCTGCACAAATCAAATAAGTTCAGTCAAAAAAAACTCGTATATATTCTCCTCCTTGATGAGGGGGAAAAGACGTCTTGATAACCTCTCTCTCTCTCTCTCTCTCTCTCTCTCCTCTCTCTCTCTCTCTCCCCCACCATACAGGCCAGCCGACTCGCAGTCAACCCAGCCGTTCATCCTCTCCCTCAGCTTAGGTCGACGGATGGAGACCAAACGTAGGCTGGGGTAAACGTAGGCTGGGGTATACATGTATACATGTACACATGAGGTTAAGCGACGGGGCTGAGTAGTGTATACATGCATAAAGACATGGCTGAAACACGGGGGCAACACTAGTGTAAAACTCTACCCCGTTCTACGCTCAATCGCAAATACAAATAGCCACACAGACACAAAATAAAATACATGCCCTCGATGTATCTATGAACCACACTTAATATCACTTGGATATAGACGACGTAGACTGGCCTCTACATCAATATAATCCCCAGGCAGCACAAAACGTGACAAGTGGAAAAAAAAACATAAAACAAAAAAACCCGAAGTGTCAAACCAAGGGGGTTTAGAACCTCTCCTTGTGGTATGACGAATCAAAGTGGCATCACCCCCACCCGATAGGGAACTGGAAACGACGTCTATTGACTTCGACTAAAACTAGGACACCAGCGGGGTAGTCAGACCCTCTCCCTGTAGGATACGAAGTCGATCTTATCAATTTCTAAGGACGATACATCTCCGTGAAGGAGCCAACACTTCCCCCATGAGGGACGACGTAAATCACCCACAGAGAGATAGATAGATAGGTATATAGATAGATAGATAGATAGATAGATAGATAGAGAGAGAGAGAAAGAGAGAGAGAGAGAGAGAGAGAGAGAGAGAGAGAGAGAGAGAGAGAGAGAGAGAGAGAGAGAGAGATCGGCTCGCCTCCACCTACTCCCTCAATCAACTCCCTTATGAATGGAGCTTCGTGGTTTCTCTTCTCCCACCAAGCAACCTCCCTCACCACACTTGAGCAGACTGTACACAATCCTCTATATATATTTTTCCCCCCCTTACTGAATGGCGGCAAATTAATGTTTCCCTTATTTGCGATGGTCACAGGATACAGTCCAACAATAGTATAATTTGCATCTGGTATGAGCCGGCGACTTTGTGGCTTAATACGGCATAATTTACGAGAGATAGAGGGAAAAAAATAATGGAAAGAGACAAATCTCTTTTACCCATGAGATGAAGGCGTTACCACAGAGTTGACTTCCTATCGGAATTCGGATGGTCACTTGTTTACCAAATGGCGTCCTAGTTACGTCTCTTCGTTGTATATCAACTGACTGTCATATTCCTTTCTTGTATCTTCCCATGATGATGTGATTATTACACGAAAGTGCACTTGGGAACTTATTGTGCTTCATTTCCTCGTGGACTCATTGTGGTACAATGAGGACCCAGCTTCCAATTCAAAATCTCACTGGTTATACAACATCTATTAAGGACATGAAATTAGTTAATAAGATCAAAGAAATCAATCAAATAACTCCACTTATGTGCGTACTGGAGGTAAATATAATCTTAAACAAATGAAGAAACGCGTAGAAAAACAATTAGACTCTGGCGAAACAAAAACACTTACACTAAAAACACGAATGTGATTAACACACGAATTCGAAAGCTGCTTCAGTATGATCTATATCTATAACTATCTTTTTTTTTTCCGTTTATTTCCT
>NC_092270.1:11012528-11120028 GCF_036320965.1 Panulirus ornatus
GACATTGAACCGAAGGAATGGACGACATTGAACCGAGGAAATGGATGACATTGAACCGAGGAAATGGACGATATTTAACCTAGGAAAGGGAATACATTGAACCAAGGAAATGGGCGACATTGAATCGAGGAAATAGACGACATTGAACCAAAGAAATGGACGACATTGAATCGAGGAAATGGACGACAATCAACCAAGGAAATGGGCGACATTGAACCAAGGAAATGGGCGACATTGTACTGAGGAATTGGACAACATTGAACCGAGGAAATGGACGACAATCAACCGAAGAAATGGGGGACATTGAACCGAGGAAATGCATGACATTGAATCTAGGAAATGGAATACATTGAAAAAAGGAAATGGGCGACATTGAACCGTGGAAATAGACGACATTGAACCAAAGAAATGGACGACATTGAATCGAGGAAATGGATGACAATCAACCGAGGAAATGGGCGATATTGAACCAAGGAAATGCAGGACATTGAACCGAGGAAATGGAAGACATTGAACAGAGGAAATGGACGACAATCAACCGAGGAAATGGGCGACATTGAACTGAGGAAATGGACGACATTGAACGAAGGAAATGGACAACATTGAATCTAGGAAATGGAATACATTGAACTAAGGAAATGGGTGACATTGAACCGAGGAAATAGACGACATTGAACCAAAGAAATGGACGACATTGAACCGAGGAAATGGACGACAATCAACCGAGAAAATGGGCGACATTGAACTGAGAAAATGGACGACATTGAACCGAGGAAATGGACAATATTGAACTGAGGAAATGGGCGACATTGTACTGAGGAAATGGTCGATTGAAACGAAGGAATGGACGACATTGAACCGAGGAAATGGAAGACATTGAACCAAGGATATGGACGACATTGGTCTGAGGAAATGGAAGACATTGAAACGAGGGAATGGACGACATTGAACCGAAGATATGGACGACAATGAAACGAGGAAATGGACGACATTGAACTGAGGAAATGGAAGACATTAAACCGAGGGCATGGACGACATTGAACCGAAGAAATGGATGACAATGAAACGAGGAAATGGGCGACATTGAACCGAGGAAATGGACGACAATCATCCGAGGAAATGGGCGACATTGTACTGAGGAAATGGGTGACATTGAACCGAAGGAATGGACGACATTGAACCAAGGAAATGGACGACATTGAACATAGGAAATGGACGACATTGAACCTAGGAAATGGAATACATTGAGCTAAGGAAATGGTCGACATTGTACTGAGGAAATGGACGACAGTGAACCGAGGAAATGGACGACATTGAATCAAGAAAATGGACGACATTGAACCGAGGAAATGGACGACAATCAACCGAGAAAATGGACGACATTGAACCGAGGAAATGGATGACATTGAACCGAGGAAATGGACGTCAATCAACCGAGGAAATGGGCGACACTGAATTGAGGAAATGGAGGACATTGAACCGAGGAAATGAACGACAATCAACCGAGGAAATGGGCGACATTGAATCGAGGAAATGGATGACATTGACCCGAGGAAATGAACAACATTGAAGTAAGGAAATGGGCGACTTTGTACTGCGGAAATGGATGACAATGAACCGAGGAAATGGATGACATTGAAGCGATGAAATGAAAGACATTGAACAGAGGAAATGGACGACAATCAAACGAGGAAATGGGCGACATTGAACTGAGGAAATGGACGATATTGAAACGAGGAAATGGACGACATTGTACTGAGTAAAAGGACGATATTGAACATAGGAAATGGGTGATATTGAACCCAGGAAATGGACGACATTGAACTGAGGAAATGGAACACATTGAATTGAGGAAATGGACCACAATCAACCGTGGGGAACATTGAACTGAGGAAATGGACGACATTGAACCGAGGAAATAGACGACAATCAACCGAGGAAATGGGCGACATTGTACTGAGGAAATAGACGACATTGAACCGAAGGAACAGACGACATTGAACCGAGGAAATGGACGACATTGAACCGAGGAAATGGACGATATTTAACCTAGGAAATGGAATACATTGAACTAAGGAAATGGGCGACATTGAATCGAGGAAATAGACGACATTGAACCAAAGAAATGGACGACATTGAATCGAGGAAATGGACGACAATCAACCGAGGAAATGGGCGACATTGAACCAAGGAAATGGACGACATTGAACCGAGGAAATGGAAGACATTGAACCGAGGAAATGGACGACAATCAACCGAGGAACTGGGCGACATTGAACTGAGGAAATGGACGACATTGAACCGAGGAAATGGACGACAATCAACCGAGGAAATGGTCGACATTTAACCAATGAAATGGAGGACATTGAACCGAGGAAATGGAAGACAATCAACCGAGGAAATGGGCGACATTGAACTGAGGAAATGGACGACATTGAACCGAGGAAATGGACGACAATCAAACGAGGAAATGGGCGACATTGAACCGAGGAAATGGATGACATTGAACCCAGGAAATGGACAACATTGAAATAAGGAAATGGGCGACTTTGTACTGCGGAAATGGACGACAATGAACCGAGGAAATGGACGACATTGAAGCGAAGAAATGAAAGACATTGAACCGAGGAAATGGACGACAATCAACCGCAGAAATGGGCGACATTGAACTGAGGAAATGGACGACATTGTACCGAGGAAATGGACGACATTGAATATAGGAAATGGGCGACATTGAACAGAGGAAATGGAAGACATTGAACTGAGGAAATGGACGACAAACAACCGAGGAAATGGGCAACATTGAACTGAGGAAATGGACGACATTGAACCGAGGAAATGGACGACAATCAACCGAGGAAATGGGCGACATTGAACCAAGGAAATGGACGACATTGAACCGAGGAAATGGAAGACATTGAACCGAGGAAATGGACGACAATCAACCGAAGAAATGGGCGACATTGAACTGAGGAAATGGACGACATTGAACCGAGGAAATGGACGACAATCAACCGAGGAAATGGGCGACATTGAACCTACGAAATGGATGACATTGAACCGAGAAAATAGACAACATTGAAATAAGGAAATGGGCGACTTTCTACTGCGGAAATGGACGACAATGAACCGAGGAAATGGACGATATTGAAGCGAAGAAATGAAAGACATTGAACCGAGGAAATGGACGACAATCAACCGAGGAAATGGGCGACATTGAACTGAGGAAATGGACGATATTGAAACGAGGAATTGGACGACATTGTAGTGAGGACATGGACGACATTGAACATAGGAAATGGTTCATATTGAACCCAGGAAATGGACGACATTGAACTGGGGAAATGGAACACATTGAATCGAGGAAATTGACCACAATCAACCGTGGGCAACATTGAACTGAGGAAATGGACGACATTGAACCGAGGAAATGGACGACAATCAACCGAGGAAATGGGCGACATTGTACTGAGGAAATAGGCGACATTGAACCGAAGGAATGGACGACATTGAACCGAGGAAATGGACGACATTGAACCGAGGAAATGGAAGACATTGAACCGAGGAAATGGACGACAATCAACCGAGGAAATGGGCGACATTGAACCAAGGAAATGGACGACATTGAACCGAGGAAATGGAAGACATTGAACCGAGGAAATGGACGACAATCAACCGAGGAAATGGGCGACATTGAACTGAGGAAATGGAGGATATTGAACCGAGGAAATGGACGACAATGAACCGAGGAAATGGGCGACATTTAACCAAGGAAATGGACGACATTGAACCGAGGAAATGGAAGACATTGAACCGAGGAAATGGACGACAATCAACCGAAGAAATGGGCGACATTGAACTGAGGAAATGGACGACATTGAACCGAGGAAATGGACGACAATCAACAGAGGAAATGGGCGACATTGAACCGAGGAAATGGATGACATTGAATTTAGGAAATGGAATACATTGAACTAAGGAAATGGGCGACATTGAACCGAAGAAAGAGACGACATTGAACCAAAGAAATGGACGACATTGAATCGAGGAAATAGACGACAATCAACCAAGGAAATTGGCGATATTGAACCAAGGAAATGGACGACATTGAACCGAGGAAATGGATGACATTGAACCGAGGAAATGGACGACAATCAACCGAGGAAATGGGCGACATTGCATTGAGGAAATGGACGACATTGAACCGAGGAAATGGACGACAATCAACCGAGGAAATGGGCGACATTGTACCGAGGAAATGGATGACATTGAAATGAGGAAATGGACAACATTGAAGTAAGGAAATGGGCGACTTTGTACTGCGGAAATGGATGACAATGAACCGAGGAAATGGACGACATTGAAGCGAAGAAATGAAAGACATTGAACCGAGGAAATGGACGACAATCAACCGAGGAAATGGGCGACATTGAACTGAGGAAATGGACGATATTGAAACGAGGAAATGGACGACATTGTACTGAGTAAAAGGACAACATTGAACATAGGAAATGGGTGATATTGAACCCAGGAAATGGACGACATTGAACTGGGGAAATGGAACACATTGAATCGAGGAAATGGACCACAATCAACCGCGGGCAACATTGAACTGAGGAAATGGACGACATTGAACCGAGGAAATGGACGACAATCAACCGAGGAAATGGGCGACATTGTACTGAGGAAATAGGCGACATTGAACCGAAGGAATGGACGACATTGAACCGAGGAAATGGACGACATTGAACCGAGGAAATGGACGATATTTAACCTAGGAAATGGAATACATTGAACCAAGGAAATGGGCGACATTGAATCGAGGAAATAGACGACATTGAAACAAAGAAATGGACGACATTGAATAGAGGAAATGGACGACAATCAAACGAGGAAATGGGCGACATTGAACCAAGGAAATGGTCGACATTGAACCGAGGAAATGGAAGACATTGAACCGAGGAAATGGACGACAATCAACCGAGGAACTGTTCGACACTGAACTGAGGAAATGCATGACATTGAACCGAGGAAATGGACGAAAATCAACCGAGGAAATGGGCAACATTTAACCAAGGAAATGGAGGACATTGAACCGAGGAAATGGAAGACAATGAACCGAGGAAATGAACGACAATCAACAGAGGAAATGGGCGACATTGAACTGAGGAAATGGACGACATTGAACAGAGGAAATGGACGACAATCAACCGAGGAAATGGGCGACATTGAACTGAGGATATGGACGACATTGAACCGAGGAAATGGACAACATTGAATCTAGGAAATGGAATACATTGAACTAAAGAAATGGGCGACATTGAACAGAGGAAATAGACGACATTGAACCAAAGAAATGTACGACATTGAATCGAGGAAATGGACGACAATCAACCGAGGAAAATGGCGACATTGAACCAAGGAAATGGACGACATTGAACCGAGGAAATGGAAGACATTGAACCGAGGAAATGGACGACAATCAACCGAGGAAATGGGCGACATTGAACTGAGGAAATGGACGACATTGAACCGAGGAAATGGACGACAATCAACCGAGGAAATGGGCGACATTTAACCAAGGAAATGGAGGACATTGAACCGAGGAAATGGAAGACATTGAACCGAGGAAATGGACGACAATCAACCGAGGAAATGGGCGACATTGAACTGAGGAAATGGACGACATTGAACCGAGGAAATGGACAACATTGAACTAAGGAAATGGGCGACATTGTACTGAGGAAATGGTCGATTGAACCGAAGGAATGGACGACATTGAACCGAGGAAGTGTACTACATTGAACTGAGGAAATGGACGACAATCAACTGAGGAAATGGGCGACATTGAACCGAGGAAATGGATGACATTGAACCGAGGAAATGGACAACATTGAAATAAGGAAATGTGCGACTTTGTACTGCGGAAATGGACGACAATGAACCGAGGAAATGGACGACATTGAAGCGAAGAAATGAAAGACATTGAACCGAGGAAATGGACGACAATCAACCAAGGAAATGGGCGACATTGAACTGAGGAAATGGACGACATTGTACTGAGGAAATGGATGACATTGAACATAGAAAATGGGCGATATTGAACCGAGGAAATAGACGACATTGAACCAAAGAAATGGACGACATTGAATCGAGGAAATGGACGACAATCAACCAAGGAAATGGGCGACATTGAACCGAGGAAATGGACGACATTGAACAGAGGAAATGGAAGACATTGAACTAAGGATATGTACGACAAACAACCGAGGAAATGGGTGACATTGAACTGAGGAAATGGACGACATTGAACCGAGGAAATGGACGATAACCAACCGAGGAAATGGGCGACATGGAACCAAGGAAATGGACGACATTGAACTGAGGAAATGGAAGACATTGAACCGAGGAAATGGACGACAATCAAAGGAGGAAATGGGCGACATTGAACTGAGGAAATCGACGACATTGAACCGAGGAAATGTACGACAATCAACTGAGGATATGGGCGACATTGTACCGAGGAAATAGATGACATTGAACTGAGGAAATGGACAACATTGAAATAAGGAAATGGGCGACTTTGTACTGAGAAATAGATGACAATGAACCGAGGAAATGGACGACATTGAAGCGAAGAAATGAAAGACATTGAACCGAGGAAATGGACGACAATCAACCGAGGAAATGGGCGACATTGAACTGAGGAAATGGACGATATTGAAACGAGGAAATGGACGACATTGTACTGAGTAAAAGGACGACATTGAACACAGGAAATGGGTGATATTGAACCCAGAAAATGGACGACATTGAACTGGGGAAATGGAACACATTGAATCGAGGAAATGGACCACAATCAACCGCAGGCAACATTGAACTGAGGAAATGGACGACATTGAACCGAGGAAATGGACGACAATCAACCGAGGAAATGGGCGACATTGTACTGAGGAAACAGGCTACATTGAACCGAAGGAATGGACGACATTGAACCGAGGAAATGGACGACATTGAACCGAGGAAATGGACGATATTTAACCTAGGAAATGGAAAACATTGAACCAAGGAAATGGGCGACATTGAATCGAGGAAATAGACGACATTGAACCAAAGAAATGGACGACATTGAATGAGGAAATGGACGACAATCAACCAAGGAAATGGGCGACATTGAACCAAGGAAATGGGCGACATTGTACTGAGGAAATGGACGACATTGAACCGAGGAAATGGACGACAATCAACCGAGGAAATGGGCGACATTGAACCGAGGAAATAGATGACATTGAATCTAGGAAATGGAATACATTGAACTAGGGAAATGGGCGACATTGAACCGAGGAAATAGACGACATTGATCCAAAGAAATGGACGACATTGAATCGAGGAAATGGATGACAATCAACCGAGGAAATGGGCGATATTGAACCAAGGAAATGCAGAACATTGAACCGAGGAAATGGAAGACATTGAACCGAGGAAATGGACGACAATCAACCGAGGAAATGAGTTTACATTGATATGAGGAAATGGACGACATTGAACCGAGGAAATGGACGACAATCAACCGAGGAAATGGGCGACATTCAACCAAGGAAATGGAGGACATTGAACCGAGGAAATGGAAGACATTGAACAGAGGAAATGGACGACAATCAACCGAGGAAATGGGCGACATTGAACTGAGGAAATTTACGACATTGAACAAAGGAAATGGACAACATTGAATCTAGGAAATGGAATACATTGAACTAAGGAAATGGGCGACATTGAACCGAGGAAATAGACGACATTGAACCAAAGAAATGGACGACATTGAACCGAGGAAATGGACGACAATCAACCGAGGAAAATGGCGACATTGAACCAAGGAAATGGACGACATTGAACTGAGGAAATGGAACACATTGAACCGAGGAAATGGACGACAATCAAAGGAGGAAATGGGCGACATTGAACTGAGGAAATCGACGACATTGAACCGAGGAAATGTACGACAATCAACTGAGGATATGGGCGACATTTAACCAAGGAAATGAAGGACATTGAACCGAGGAAATGGAAGACATGGAACCGAGGAAATGGACGACAATCAACCGAGGAACTGGGCGACATTGAACTGTGGAAATGGACGACATTGAACAGAGGAAATGGACGACAATCAACCGAGGAAATGGGCGACATTTAACCAAGGAAATGAAGGACATTGAACCGAGGAAATGGAAGACAATCAACCGAGGAAATGGACGACAATCAACTGAGGATATGGGCGACATTGAACCGAGGAAATGGATGACATTGAACCGAGGAAATGGACAACATTGAAATAAGGAAATGGGCGACTTTGTACTGCGGAAATGGACGACAATGAACCGAGGAAATGGACGACATTGAAGCGAAGAAATGAAAGACATTGAACCGAGGAAATGGACGACAATCAACCGCAGAAATGGGCGACATTGAACTGAGGAAATGGACGACATTGTACCGAGGAAATGGACGACATTGAATATAGGAAATGGGCGACATTGAACAGAGGAAAATGGAAGACATTGAACTGAGGAAATAGGACGACAAACACACGAGGAAATGGGCAACATTGAACTGAGGAAATGGACGACATTGAACCAAGGAATGGACGACATTGAACAGAGGAAATGGACGACATTGAACTGAGGAAATGGACGACAATCAACCGAGGAAATGGGCGACATTGAACTGAGGAAATGGGCGACATTGAACCGAAGGAATGGACGACATTGAACCGAGGAAATGGACGACATTGAACCGAGGAAATGGACGACATTCAACCGAGGAAATGGCAGACATTGAACTACGAAATAGGCGACATTGAACCGAGGAAATAGACGACATTGAACCAAGGAAATGGACGACATTGAATCGAGGAAATGGATGACAATCAACCGAGGAAATGGGCGATATTGAACCAAGGAAATGCAGAACATTGAACTGAGGAAATGGACGACATTGAATCGAGGAAATGGACGACAATCAACCGAGGAAATGGGCGACATTCAACCAAGGAAATGGACGACATTGAACCAAGGAAATGGACAACATTGAATCTAGGAAATGGAATACATTGAACTAAGGAAATGGGCGACATTGAACCTAGGAAATAGACGACATTAAACCAAAGAAATGGACGACACTGAACCGAGGAAATGGACGACAATCAACCGAGGAAAATGGCGACATTGAACCAAGGAAATGTACGACATTGAAACGAGGAAATGGAAGAAATTGAACCGAGTAAATGGACGACAAACAACCGAAGAAATGGACGACATTGAAATGAGGAAATAAACGACATTGAACCGAGGAAATGGACGACAATCAACCGAGGAAATGGGCGACATTTAACCAAGGAAATGGAGGACATTGAACCGAGGAAATGGAAGACATTGAACCGAGGAAATGGACGACAATCAACCGAGGAAATGGGCGACATTGAACTGAGGAAATGGACGACATTGAACCGAGGAAATGGACAATATTGAACTAAGGAAATGGGCGACATTGTACTGAGGAAATGGTCGATTGAACCGAAGGAATGGACGACATTGAACCGAGGAAATGGAAGACATTGAACCAAGGATATGGACGACATTGAACTGAGGAAATGGAAGACATTGAACGAGGGAATGGACGACATTGAACCGAAGATATGGACGACAATGAAACGAGGAAATGGACGACAATGAACTGAGGAAATGGAAGACATTGAACCGAGGGAATGGACGACATTGAACCGAAGAAATGGACGACAATGAAACGAGGAAATGGGCGACATTGAACCGAGGAAATGGACGACAATCAACCGAGGAAATGGGCGACATTGTACTGAGGAAATGGACGACATTGAACCGAGGAAATGGACGACATTGAACCGAGGAAATGGGCGACATTGAACCGAGGAAATGGAAGACATTGAACTAGGAAATGGGAAGACATTGAACCGAGGAAATGGGACGACATTGAACCGAGGAAATGACGACATTGAACAGAGGAAATGGACGACATTGAACCGAGGAAATGGACGACAATCAACCGAGGAAATGGGGCGACATTGAACCAAGGAATGGACGACATTGAACCGAGGAAATGGAAGACATTGAACCGAGGAAATGGACGACAATCAACCGAGGAAATGGGCGACATTGAACTGAGGAAATGGACGACATTGAACCGAGGAAATGGACGACAATCAACCGAGGAAATGGGCGACATTGTACCGAGGAAATGGATGACATTGAACTGAGGAAATGGACAACATTGAAGTAAGGAAATGGGCGACTTTGTACTGCGGAAATGGATGACAATGAACCGAGGAAATGGACGACATTGAAGCGAAGAAATGAAAGACATTGAACCGAGGAAATGGACGACAATCAACCGAGGAAATGGGCGACATTGAACTGAGGAAATGGACGATATTGAAACGAGGAAATGGACGACATTGTACTGAGTAAAAGGACGACATTGAACATAGGAAATGGGTGATATTGAACCCAGGAAATGGACGACATTGAACTGGGGAAATGGAACACATTGAATCGAGGAAATGGACCACAATCAACCGCGGGCAACATTGAACTGAGGAAATGGACGACATTGAACCGAGGAAATGGACGACAATCAACCGAGGAAATGGGCGACATTGTACTGAGGAAATAGGCGACATTGAACCGAAGGAATGGACGACATTGAACCGAGGAAATGGACGACATTGAACCGAGGAAATGGACGATATTTAACCTAGGAAATGGAATACATTGAACTAAGGAAATGGGCGACATTGAATCGAGGAAATAGACGACATTGAACCAAAGAAATGGACGACATTGAATCGAGGAAATGGACGACAATCAACCGAGGAAATGGGCGACATTGAACCAAGGAAATGGACGACATTGAACCGAGGAAATGGAAGACATTGAACCGAGGAAATGGACGACAATCAACCGAGGAACTGGGCGACATTGAACTGAGGAAATGGACGACATTGAACCGAGGAAATGGACGACAATCAACCGAGGAAATGGGCGACATTTAACCAAGGAAATGGAGGACATTGAACCGAGGAAATGGAAGACATTGAACCGAGGAATTGGACGACAATCAACCGAGGAAATGGGCGACATTGAACTGACGAAATGGACGACATTGAACTGAGGAAATGGATGACATTGAACCGAGGAAATGGACAACATTGAAATAAGGAAATGGGCGACTTTGTACTGCGGAAATGGACGACAATGAACCGAGGAAATGGACGACATTGAAGCGAAGAAATGAAGACATTGAACCGAGGAAATGGACGACAATCAACCGAGGAAATGGGCGACATTGAACTGAGGAAATGGACGACATTGTACCGAGAAATGGACGACATTGAACAGAGGAAATGGACGAACATTGAATCTGAGGAAATGGAATACATTGGAACTAAGGAAATGGGGCGACATTGAACCGAAAGGAAATGGACGACACTGAATCGAGGAAAATGGACGACAATCAAACGAGGAAAATGGCGACATTGAAAAAAGGAAATGGACGACATTGAACCGAGGAAATGGAAGACCATGGAACGCGAGGGAAGAGGGACGACAATCAACCGAGGAAATGGGCGACATTGAACTGAGGGAAATGGACGACATTGAACCGAGGAATTGGACGACAATCACTGAGGAAATGGGAGACATTTAACCAAGGAAATGGAGGACATTGAACCGAGGAAATGGAAGACATTGAGACCGAGGAAATGGACGACAATCAACCGAGGAAATTGGGCGACATTGAACTGAGGGAAATGCGACGACATATGAACGAGGAAATAGACGACATTGAACCAAAGAAATGGACGACATTGAACCGAGGAAATGACGACAATCAACTGAGGAAAATGGACGACATTGAACAAGGGAAATGGACGACATTGAAACCGAGGAAATGGAAGACATGAACCGAGGAAAGGGACGACAATGAACCGAGGAAAGTGAGCGACATTGAACAGAGGAAATGGACGACATTGAATCGAGAGAATGGACGACAATCAACCGAGGAAATGGGCGACATTGAACCAAGGAAATGGACGGACATTGAACCGAGGAAATGGAAGACATTGAACCGAGGAAATGGACGACAATCAACCGAGGAAATTGGCGACATTGAACTGAGGAAATGGACGACATTGAACGAGGAAATGGACGAAAATTGCAACTGAGGAATTGGGCGACATTGTACAGAGGAAAATGGTCGATTGAACCGAAGGAATGGACGACATATGAAGCCGAGGAAATGGACGACAATCAACCGAGGAAATGGGCGACATTGAACCAAGGAAAATGGACGACATTGAACCGAGGAAATGGAAGACATTGAACCGAGGAAATGGACGACAATCAACCGAGGAAATGGGCGACATTGAACTGAGGAAATGGACGACATTGAACCGAGGAAATGGACGACAATCAACCGAGGAAATGGGCGACATTTAACCAAGGAAATGGAGGACATTGAACCGAGGAAATGGAAGACATTGAACCGAGGAAATGGACGACAATCAACCGAGGAAATGGGCGACATTGAACTGAGGAAATGGACGACATTGAACCGAGGAAATGGACAACAATGAACTAAGGAAATGGGCGACATTGAACTGAGGAAATGGTCGAATTGAACCGAAGGAATGGACGACATTGAACCGAGGAAATGGACGACATTGAACAGAGGAAATGGACGACATTGAACTGAGGAAATGGACGACATTGAACCGAGGAAATGGACGACATTGAACCCGAAGATATGGACGACAATAAAACCGAGGAAATGGAACATTGAACTGAGGAAATGCAAGACATTGAACCAGGAGATGGGACGACATGAACCGAAAAAATGGCCCGAAAATAAAACCCCGAGGAAATGGGCTACATTGAACCGAGGAAATGGACGACAATCAACCGAGGAAATGGGCGACATTGTACTGAGGAAATGGGCGACATTGTACTGAGGAAATGGGCGACATTGAAACGAAGGAATGGACGACATTGAACCAAGGAAATGGACGACATTGAACATAGGAAATGGACGACATTGAACCTAGGAAATGGAATTCATTGAGCTAAGGAAATGGTCGACATTGTACTGAGGAAATGGACGACAGTGAACGAGGAAATGGACGACATTGAATCAAGAAAATGGACGCATTGAACGAGGAAATGGACGACAATCAACCGAGGAAATGGACGACATTGAACCCGAGGAAATGGATGAATTGAACCGAGGAAATGGACGTTAATCAACCGAGGAAATGGGACATTGAATTGAGGAAATGGAGGACATTGAACCGAGGAAATGGAAGACATTGAACCGAGGAAATGGACGACAATCAGCCGAGGAAATGGGCGACATTGAACTGAGGAAATGGACGAAATTGAACAGAGGAAATGGACGACAATCAACAGGGGAAATGGGCGACATTGAATCGAGGATATGGATGACATTGAAACCGGGAGGGGGGGGGGGGGGGGGGGGGGGGGGGGGGGGAAATGGACAACATTGAAGTAAGGAAATGGGCGACTTTGTACTGCGGAAATGGATGACAATGAACCGAGGATATGGACGACATTGAAGCGAAGAAATGAAAGAAATTGAACAGAGGAAATGGACGACAATCAAACGAGGAAATGGGCGACATTGAACTGAGGAAATGGACGATATTGAAACGAGGAAAAGGACGACATTGTATGAGTAAAAGGACGACATTGAACATAGGAAATGGGTGATATTGAACCCAGGAAAATGGACGACATTGAACTGGGGAAATGGAACACATTGAATCGAGGAAATGGACCACAATCAACCGTGGGCAACATTGAACTGAGGAAATGGACGACATTGAACCGAGGAAATGGACGACAATCAACCGAGGAAATGGGGCGACATTGTACTGAGGAAATAGGCGACATTGAACCGAAGGAATAGACGACATTGAACCGAGGAAATGGACGACATTGAACCGAGGAAATGGACGATATTTAACTAGGAAATGGAATACATTGAACTAAGGAAATGGGCGACATTGAACCGAGGAAATAGACGACATTGAACCAAAGAAATGGACGACATTGAATCGAGGAAATGGACGACAATCAACCGAGGAAATGGGCGACATTGAACCAAGGAAATGGACGACATTGAACCGAGGAAATGGAAGACATTGAACCGAGGAAATGGACGACAATCAACCGAGGAAATGGGCGACATTGAACTGAGGAAATGGACGACATTGAACCGAGGAAATGGACGATCAATCAACCGAGGAAATGGGCGACATTTAACCAAGGAATGGAGACATTGAACCGAGAAATGGAAACATTGAACCGAGGAAATGAACGACAATCAACCGAGGAAAGGGCGACATTGAACTGACGATTGGACGACATTGAAGAAATGGATGACATTGAACCAGGAAATGGACAACATTGAAATAAGGAAATGGGCGACATTTGTACGCGGAAATGGACGACATATGAACGAGGAAATGGACGACATTGAAGCGAGAATGAAAGGACATGACCGAGGAATGGCGACAATTCAACCGCAGAAATGGGCGACATTGAACTGAGGAAATGGACGACATTGTACGAGGAAATGGAGACATTGAACCGAGGAAATGGACGACAATCAACCGAGGAAATGGGCGACATTGAACTGAGGAAATGGACGATATTGAAACAGGAAATGAAAGACATTGTACTGAGGTAAAGGACGAATTGAACATAGGAAATGGTTGATATTGAACCCAGGAATGGACAACATTGAACTGGAGGAAATGGAACACATTCAATCGAGGAAATGGACCACAATCAACCGTGGGCAACATTGAACTGAGGAAATGGATGACATTGAACCGAGGAAATGGACGACAATCAACCGAGGAAATGGGGGGCGACATTGTACTGAGGAAATGGACGACATTGAACCGAGGAAATGGACGACAATCAACCGAGGAAATGGGCGACATTGAACCGAGGAAATGGATGACATTCAATCTAGGAAATGGAATACATTGAACTAAGGAAATGTGCGACATTGAACCGAGGAAATAGACGACATTCAACCAAAGAAATGGACGACATTGAATCGAGGAAAGGATGACAATCAACCGAGGAAATGTGCGATATTGAACCAAGGAAATGCAGGACATTGAACCGAGGAAATGGAAGACGTTGAACCGAGGAAATGGACGACAATCAACCGAGGAAATGGGCGACATTGAACTGAGGAAATGGACGACATTGAACCGAGGAAATGGACGACAATCAACCGAGGAAATGGGCGACATTCAACCAAGGAAATGGACGCATTGAACGAGGAAATGACAACTTTGGGAACTAGGAAATGGGCGACATTGAAACTAAGGAAATGGTCGATTGAACCCAAGAAATGGACGACATTGAACCGAGGAAATGGAACGACATTGAACCAAGGATATGGACGACATTGAACTGAAAATGGGAAGACATTGAACCGAGGAAATGGACGACATTGGACCGAAGAAATGGACGACAATAAACGAGGAAATGGGCGACATTGAACTGAGGAAATGGAAGACATTAACCGAGGGAATGGACGACATTGAACCGAAGAAATGGACAAATGAAAGAGGGGAAATGGGGCGACATTGAACCGAGGAAATGGACGACAATCAACCGAGGAAATGGGCGACATTGTACTGAGGAAATGGGCGACATTGAACCGAAGGAATGGACGACATTGAACCAAGGAAATGGGCGACATTTAACCAAGGAAATGGAGGACATTGAACCGAGGAAATGGACGACATTGAACCTAAGGAAATGGGCGACATTGAACCAAGGAAATGACGACATTGAACCGAGAAATGGACGACATTGAATCGAGGAAATGGACGACAATCAACCGAGGAAAATGGCGACATTGAACGAAGGAAATGGACGAGATTGAACCGAGGAAATGGAAGACATTGAACCGAGGAAATGGACGACAATCAACCGAGGAAATGGGCGACATTGAACTGAGGAAATGGACGACATTGAACCGAGGAAATGGACGACAATCAACCGAGGAAATGGGCGACATTGAAACGAGGAAATGGATGACATTGAACCGAGGAAATGGACAACATTGAAATAAGGAAATGGGCGACTTTGTACTGCGGAAATGGACGACAATGAACCGAGGAAATGGACGACATTGAAGCGAAGAAATGAAAGACATTGAACCGAGGAAATGGACGACAATCAACCGAGGAAATGGGCGACATTGAACTGAGGAAATGGACGATATTGAAACGAGGAAATGGACGACATTGTACTGAGTAAAAGGACGACATTGAACATAGGAAATGGGTGATATTGAACCCAGGAAATGGACGACATTGAACTGGGGAAATGGAACACATTGAATCGAGGAAATGGACCACAATCAACCGTGGGGCAACATTGAAATGAGGAAATGGACGACATTGAACCGAGGAAATGGACGACAATCAACCGAGGAAATGGGCGACATTGTACTGAGGAAATAGGCGACATTGAACCGAAGGAATAGACGACATTGAACCGAGAAATGGACGACATTGAACCGAGGAAATGGACGATATTTAACCTAGGAAATGGAATACATTGAACTAAGGAAATGGGCGACATTGAATCGAGGAAATAGACGACATTGAAACAAAGAAATGGACGACATTGAATCGAGGAAATGGACGACAATCAACCGAGGAAATGGGCGACATTGAACCAAGGAAATGGACGACATTGAACCGAGGAAATGGAAGACATTGAACCGAGGAAATGGACGACAATCAACCGAGGAAATGGGCGACATTGAACTGAGGAAATGGACGACATTGAACCGAGGAAATGGACGACAATCAACCAAGGAAATGGGCGACATTGAACCGAGGAAATGGATGACATTAAACCGAGGAAATGGAATACATTGAACTAGGAAATGGGCGACATTGAACTGAAGAAATAGACGACATTGAACCAAAGAAATGGACGACATTGAATCGAGGAAATGGACGACAATCAACCGAGGAAATGGGCGATATTGAACCAAGGAAATGGACGACATTGAACCGACGAAATGGAAGACATTGAACCGAGGAAATGGACGACAATCAACCGAGGAAATGGGCGACATTGAACTGAGGAAATGGACGACATTGAACCGAGGAAATGGACGACAATCAACCGAGGAAATGTTCGACATTGAACCAAGGAAATGGACGATATTGTACCGAGGAAATGGAAGACATTGAACCGAGGAAATGGACGACAATCAACCGAAGAAATGGACGACATTCAACTAAGGAAATGGACGACATTGAACCGAGGAAATGGACGACAATCAACCGAAGAAATGGGCGACATTGACCCGAGGAAATGCATGACATTGAACCGAAAAAATGGACAACATTGAAATAAGGAAATGGGCGACTTTCTACTGCGGAAATGGACGACAATGAACCGAGGAAATGGACGATATTGAAACGAAGAAATGAAAGACATTGAAACGAGGAAATGGACGACAATCAACCGAGGAAATGTGCGACATACATTGAACTGAGGAAATGGACGATATTGAAAGGAGGAAATGGACGACATTGTACTGAGGAAATGGACGACATTGAACATAGGAAATGGTTCATATTGAACCCAGGAAATGGACGACATTGAACTGGGAAAATGGAACACATTGAACAGAAGAAATTAACCACAATCAACCGTGGGCAACATTGAACTGAGGAAATGGACGACATTGAACCGAGGAAATGGACGACAATCAACCGAGGATATGGGCGACATTGTACTGAGGAAATAGGCGACATTGAAACGAAGGAATGGACGACATTGAACCGAAGAAATGGACGACATTAAACCGAGAGAATGGAAGACATTGAACCGAGGAAATGGACGACAATCAACAGAGGAAATTGAGACATTGAACCAAGGAAATGGACGACATTGAACCGATGAAATGGAAGACATTGAACGGAGGAAATGGACGACAATCAACCGAGGAAATGGGCGGCATTGAACTGAGGAAATGGAGGATATTGAACCGAGGAAATGGACGACAATGAACCGAGGAAATGGGCGACATTTAACCAAGGAAATGGAGGACATTGAACCGAATAAATGGAAGACATTGAACCGAGGAAATGGACGACAATCAACCGAGGAAATGGGCGACATTGAACTGAGGAAATGGACGACATTGAACCGAGGAAATGGACGACAATCAACCAAGGAAATGGGCGATATTGAACCGAGGAAATGGATGACATTGAATCTAGGAAATGGACTACATTGAACTAAGGAAATGGGCGACATTGAACCGAAGAAATAGACGACATTGAACCAAAGCAATGGACGACATTGAATCGAGGGAATGGACGACAATCAACCGAGGAAATGGGCGATATTGAACCAAGGAAATGGACGACATTGAACCGAGGAAATGGAAGACATTGAACCGAGGATATGGACGACAATCAAACGAGGAAATGGGCGACATTGAACTGAGGAAATGGACGACATTGAACCGAGGAAATGGACGACAATCAACTGAGGAATTGGGCGACATTCAACCAAGGAAATGTAGGACATTGAACCGAGGAAATGGAAGACATTGAACCGAGGAAATGGACGACAATCAACCGAGGAAATGGGCGACATTGAACTGAGGAAATGGACGACATTGAACCGAGGATATGGACAACATTGAATCTAGGAAATGGAATATATTGAACTAAAGAAATGGGCGACATTGAACCGAAGAAATAGACGACATTGAACCAAAGAAATGGACGACATTGAATCGAGGAAATAGACGACAACCAACCGAGGAAAATGTCGACATTGAATCAAGGAAATGGACGACATTAAACCGAGGAAATGGAAGACAATGAACCGAGGAAATGGACGACAAACACCCGAGGAAATGCGCGACATTGAACTGAGGAAATGGACGACATTGAACCGAGGAAATGGACGACAATCAACCGAGGAAATGGGCGACATTTAACCAAGGAAATGGAGGACATTGAACCGAGGAAATGGAAGACATTGAACCGAGGAAATGGACGACAATCAACTGAGGAAATAGGCGACATTGAAATGAGGAAATGGACGACATTGAACCGAGGAAATGGACAACATTGAACTAAGGAAATGGGCGACATTGTACTGAGGAAATGGTCGATTGAACCGAAGGAATGGACGACATTGAACCGAGGAAATGTACTACATTGAACTGAGGAAATGGACGACAATCAACTGAGGAAATGTGCGACATTAAACCGAGGAAATGGATGACATTGAACCGAGGAAATGGACAACATTGAAATAAGGAAATGGGCGACTTTGTACTGCGGAAATGGACGACAATGAACCGGGGAAATGGACGATATTGAAGCGAAGAAATGAAAGACATTGAAACGAGGAAATGGACGACAATCAACCGAGGAAATGGGCGACATTGAACTGAGGAAATGGACGATAAGGAAACGAGGAAATGGACGACATTGTACTGAGGAAATGGACGACATTGAACATAGGAAATGATTCATATTGAACCCAGGAAATGGACGACATTGAATCGAGGAAATGGACGACAATCAACCGAGGAAATGGGCGACATTGTACTGAGGAAATAGGCGACATTGAACCGAAGGAATGGACGACATTGAACCAAAGAAATGGCCGACATTGAACCGAGGAAATGGAAGACATTGAACCGAGGAAATGGACGACAATCAACCGAGGAAATGGGCGACATTGAACTGAGGAAATGGACGATATTGAAACGAGGAAATGGACGACATTGTACTGAGGAAATGGACGACATTGAACATAGGAAATGGTTCATATTGAAACCAGGAAATGGACGACATTGAACTGGGGAAATGGAATACATTGAATCGAGGAAATTGACCACAATCAACCGTGGGCAACATTGAACTGAGGAAATGGACGACATTGAATCGAGGAAATGGACGACAATCAACCGAGGAAATGAGCGACATTGTACTGAGGAAATAGGCGACATTGAACCGAAGGAATGGACGACATTGAACCGAAGAAATAGCCGACATTGAACCGAGGAAATGGAAGACATTGAACCGAGGAAATGGACGACAATCAACCGAGGAAATGGGCGACATTGAACTGAGGAAATGGACGATATTGAAACGAGGAAATGGACGACATTGTACTGAGGAAATGGACGACATTGAACATAGGAAATGGTTCATATTGAAACCAGGAAATGGACGACATTGAACTGGGGAAATGGAACACATTAAATCGAGGAAATTGACCACAATCAACCGTGGGCAACATTGAACTGAGGAAATGGACGACATTGAATCGAGGAAATGGACGACAATCAACCGAGGAAATGGGCGACATTGTCCTGAGGAAATAGGCGACATTGAACCGAAGGAATGGACTACATTGAACCGAAGAAATGGACGACATTGAACCGAGGAAATGGAAGACATTGAACCGAGGAAATGGACGACAATCAACCGAGGAAATTGCGAAATTGAACCAAGGAAATGGACGACATTGAACCGATGAAATGGAAGACATTGAACCGAGGAAATGGACGACAATCAACCGAGGAAATGGGCGACATTGAACTGAGGAAATGGAGGATATTGAACCGAGGAAATGGACGACAATGAACCGAGGAAATGGGCGACATTTAACCAAGGAAATGGAGGACATTGAACCGAGTAAATGGAAGACATTGAACCGAGGAAATGGACGACAATCAACCGAGGAAATGGGCGACATTGAACTGAGGAAATGGACGATATTGAACCGAGGAAATGGACGACAATCAACCAAGGAAATGGGCGACATTGAACCGAGGAAATGGATGACATTGAATCTAGGAAATGGAATACATTGAACTAAGGAAATGGGCGACATTGAACTGAAGAAATAGACGACATTGAACCAAAGAAATGGACGACATTGAATCGAGGAAATGGACGACAATCAACCGAGGAAATGGGCGATATTGAACCAAGGAAATGGACGACATTGAACCGACGAAATGGAAGACATTGAACCGAGGAAATGGACGACAATCAACCGAGGAAATGGGCGACATTGAACTGAGGAAATGGACGACATTGAACCGAGGAAATGGACGACAATCAACCAAGGAAATGGGCGACATTGAACCGAGGAAATGGATGACATTGAATCTAGGAAATGGAATACATTGAACTAAGGAAATGGGCGACATTGAACTGAAGAAATAGACGACATTGAACCAAAGAAATGGACGACATTGAATCGAGGAAATGGACGACAATCAACCGAGGAAATGGGCGATATTGAACCAAGGAAATGGACGACATTGAACCGACGAAATGGAAGACATTGAACCGAGGAAATGGACGACAATCAACAGAGGAAATGGGCGACATTGAACTGAGGAAATGGACGACATTGAACCGAGGAAATGGACGACAATCAACAGAGGAATTGGGCGACATTCAACCAAGGAAATGTAGGACATTGAACCGAGGAAATGAAAGACATTGAACCGAGGAAATGGACGACAATCAACCGAGAAAATGGGCCACATTGAACTGGGGAAATGGAACACATTGAATCGAGGAAATTGACCACAATCAACCGTGGGCAACATTGAACTGAGGAAATGGACGACATTGAACCGAGAAAATGGACGACAATCAACCGAGGAAATGGGCAACATTGAACTGAGGAAATGGACGACATTGAACTGAGGAAATGGACGACAAACAACCGAGGAAATGGGTAACATTGAACTGAGGAAATGGAAGACATTGAACCGAGGAAATAGACGACAATCAACCGAGGAAATGGGCAACATTGAACCAAGGAAATCGACGACATTGTACCGAGGAAATGGAAGACATTGAACCGAGGAAATGGACGACAATCAACCGAAGAAATGGACGACATTGAACTGAGGAAATGGACGACATTGAACCGAGGAAATGGACGACAATCAACCGAAGAAATGGGCGACATTGAACTGAGGAAATGCATGACATTGAACCGAGAAAATGGACAACATTGAAATAAGGAAATGGGCGACTTTGTACTGCGGAAATGGACGACAATGAACCGAGGAAATGGACGATATTGAAGCGAAGAAATGAAAGACATTGAAACGAGGAAATGGACGACAATCAACCGAGGAAATGGGCGACATTGAACCGAGGAAATGGACGATAAGGAAACGAGGAAATGGACGATATTGTACTGAGGAAATGGACGACATTGAACATAGGAAATGGTTCATATTGAACCCAGGAAATGGACGACATTGAACTGGGAAAATGGAACACATTGAATCGAGGAAATTGACCACAATCAACCGTGGGCAACATTGAACTGAAGAAATGGACGATATTGAATCGAGGAAATGGACGACAATCAACCGAGGAAATGGGCGACATTGTACTAAGAAAATAGGCGACATTGAACCGAAGGAATGGACGACATTGAACCGACGAAATGGCCGACATTGAACCGAGGAAATGGAAGACATTGAACAGAGGAAATGGACGACAATCAACCGAGGAAATTGCGAAATTGAACCAAGGAAATGGACGACATTGAACCGATGAAATGGAAGATATTGAACCGAGGAAATGGACGACAATCAACCGAGGAAATGGGCGACATTGAACTGAGGAAATGGAGGATATTGAACAGAGGAAATGGACGACAATGAACCGAGGAAATGGGCGACATTTAACCAAGGAAATGGAGGACATTGAACCGAATAAATGGACGACATTGAACCGAGGAAATGGACGACAATCAACCGAGGAAATGGGCGACATTGAACCAAGGAAATGGACGACATTGAACCGAGGAAATGGAAGACATTGAACCGAGGAAATGGACGACAATCAACCGAGGATATGGGCGCCATTGAACTGAGGAAATGGACGACATTGAACCGAGGAAATGGACGACAATCAACCGAGGAAATGTGCGACATTGTTAAGAGGAAATGGATGACATTGAACTGAGGAAATGGAAAACATTGAAATAAGGAAATGGGCGACTTTGTACTGCGGAAATGGATGACAATGAACCGAGGAAATGGACGACATTGAAGCGAAGAAATGAAAGACATTGAACCGAGGAAATGGACAACAATCAACCGAGGAAATGGGCGACATTGAACTGAGGAAATGGACGATATTGAAAAGAGGAAATGGACGACAATCAACCGAGGAAATGGGCGACATTGTACTGAGGAAATAGGCGACATTGAACCGAAGGAATGGACGACATTGAACCGAAGAAATGGACGACAATCAACCGAGGAAATTGCGAAATTGAACCAAGGAAATGGACGACATTGAACCGATGAAATGGAAGACATTGAACCGAGGAAATGGACGACAATCAACCGAGGAAATGGGCGACATTGAACTGAGGAAATGGAGGATATTGAACCGAGGAAATGGACGACAATGAACCGAGGAAATGGGCGATATTTAACCAAGGAAATGGAGGACATTGAACCGAATAAATGGAAGACATTGAACCGAGAAAATATACGACAATCAACCGAGGAAATGGGCGACATTGAACTGAGGAAATGGACGACATTGAACCGAGGAAATGGACGACAATCAATCAAGGAAATAGGCGACATTGAACCGAGGAAATGGATGACATTGAATCTAGGAAATGGAATACATTGAACTAAGGAAATGGGCGACATTGAACCGAAGAAATAGACGACATTGAACCAAAGAAATGGACGACATTGAATCGAGGAAATGGACGACAATCAACCGAGGAAATGGGCGATATTGAACCAAGGAAATGGACGACATTGAACCGACGAAATGGAAGACATTGAACCGAGGAAATGGACGACAATCAACCGAGGAAATGGGCGACATTGAACTGAGGAAATGGACGACATTGAACCGAGGAAATGGACGACAATCAACCAAGGAAATGGGCGACATTGAACCGAGGAAATGGATGACATTGAATCTAGGAAATGGAATACATTGAACTAAGGAAATGGGCGACATTGAACTGAAGAAATAGACGACATTGAACCAAAGAAATGGACGACATTGAATCGAGGAAATGGACGACAATCAACCGAGGAAATGGGCGATATTGAACCAAGGGAATGGACGACATTGAACCGACGAAATGGAAGACATTGAACCGAGGAAATGGACGACAATCAACCGAGGAAATGGGCGACATTGAACTGAGGAAATGGACGACATTGAACCGAGGAAATGGACGACAATCAACCGAGGAATTGGGTGACATTCAACCAAGGAAATGTAGGACATTGAACCGAGGAAATGGAAGACATTGAACCGAGGAAATGGACGACAATCAACCGAGAAAATGGGCCACATTGAACTGGGGAAATGGAACACATTGAATCGAGGAAATTGACCACAATCAACCGTGGGCAACATTGAACTGAGGAAATGGACGACATTGAACCGAGAAAATGGACGACAATCAACCGAGGAAATGGGCAACATTGAACTGAGGAAATGGACGACATTGAACTGAGGAAATGGACGACAAACAACCGAGGAAATGGGTAACATTGAACTGAGGAAATGGAAGACATTGAACCGAGGAAATAGACGACAATCAACCGAGGAAATGGGCAACATTGAACCAAGGAAATCGACGACATTGTACCGAGGAAATGGAAGACATTGAACCGAGGAAATGGACGACAATCAACCGAAGAAATGGACGACATTGAACTGAGGAAATGGACGACATTGAACCGAGGAAATGGACGACAATCAACCGAAGAAATGGGCGAAATTGAACTGAGGAAATGCATGACATTGAACCGAGAGAATGGACAACATTGAAATAAGGAAATGGGCGACTTTGTACTGCGGAAATGGACGACAATGAACCGAGGAAATGGACGATATTGAAGCGAAGAAATGAAAGACATATAAACGAGGAAATGGACGACAATCAACGGAGGAAATGGGCGACATTGAACCGAGGAAATGGACGATAAGGAAACAAGGAAATGGACGATATTGTACTGAGGAAATGGACGACATTGAACATAGGAAATGGTTCATATTGAACCCAGGAAATGGACGACATTGAACTGGGAAAAAGGAACACATTGAATCGAGGAAATTGACCACAATCAACCGTGGGCAACATTGAACTGAGGAAATGGACGATAATGAATCGGGGAAATGGACGACAATCAACCGAGGAAATGGGCGACAGTGTACTAAGGAAATGGAGGATATTGAACCGAGGAAATGGACGACAATGAACCGAGGAAATGGGCGACATTTAACCAAGGAAATGGAGGACATTGAATCGAAGGAATGGACGACATTGAACAGAAGAAATGGCCGACATTGAACCGAGGAAATGGAAGACATTGAACCGAGGAAATGGACGACAATCAACCGAGGAAATATCGAAACTGAACCAAGGAAATAGACGACATTGAACCGATGAAATGGAAGATATTGAACCGGGGAAATGGACGACAATCAACCGAGGAAATGGGCGACATTGAACTGAGGAAATGGAGGATATTGAACCGAGGAAATGGACGACAATGAACCGAGGAAATGGGCGACATTTAACCAAGGAAATGGAGGACATTGAACCGAATAAATGGACGACATTGAACCGAGGAAATGGACGACAATCAACCGAGGAAATGGGCAACATTGAACCAAGGAAATGGACGACATTGAACCGAGGAAATGGAAGACATTGAACCGAGGAAATGGACGACAATCAACCGAGGAAATGGGCGCCATTGAACTGAGGAAATGGACGACATTGAACCGAGGAAATGGACGACAATCAACCGAGGAAATGTGCGACATTGTAAAGAGGAAATGGATGACATTGAACTGAGGAAATGGGCAACATTGAAATAAGGAAATGGGCGACTTTGTACTGCGGAAATGGATGACAATGAACCGAGGATATGGACGACATTGAAGCGAAGAAATGAAAGACATTGAACCGAGGACATGGACAACAATCAACCGAGGAAATGGGCGACATTGAACTGAGGAAATGGACGATATTGAAAAGAGGAAATGGACGACATTGTACTGCGGAAATGGACGACATTGAACATACGAAATGGTTCATATTGAACCCAGGAAATGGACGACATTGAACTGGGGAAATGGAACACATTGAATCGAGGAAATGGACCACAATCAACTGTGGGCACCATTGAACTGAGGAAATGGACGACATTGAACCGAGGAAACGGACGACAATCAACCAAAGAAATGGGCGACATTGTACTGAGGAAATAGGCGACATTGAACCGAAGGAATGGACGACATTCAAACGAGGAAATGGACGACATTGAACCGAGGAAATGGACGACATTGAACCTAGGAAATGGACGACATTGAAGCGAGGAAATGAATGACAATCAACCGAGGAAATGGGCGACATTGAACTGAGGAAATGGACGACATTGAACCGAGTAAATGGACGACAATCAACCGAGGAAATGTTCGATATTGAACCAAAAAAATGGACGACATTGAAAAGAGGAAATGGAAGACATTGAACCGAGGAAATGGACGACAATCAACCGAGGAAATCGGCGACATTGAACTGAGGAAATGGACGACATTGAACCGAGAAAATGGACGACAATCAACCGAGGAAATGGGCGACATTTTACCAAGGAAATGGAGGACATTGAACCGAGGATATGGAAGACATTGAACCGAGGAAATGGACGACAATAAACCGAGGAAATGGGCGACATTGAATTGAGGAAATGGACGACATTGAACAGAGGAAATGGACAACATTGAATCTAGGAAATGAAATACATTGAACAAAGGAAATGGGCGACATTGAACCGAGGAAATAGACGACATTGAACCAAAGAAATGGACGACATTGAACCGAGGAAATGGACGACAATCTACCGAGGAAATGGGCGATATTGAACCAAGAAAATGGACGACATTGAACCGAGGAAATGGAAGACATTGAACTGAGGAAATGGACGACAATCAAGCGAGGAAATGGGCGACATTGAACTAAGGAAATGGACGACATTGAAGCGAGGAAATGGACGACAATCAACCGAGGAAATGGGCGACATTTAACCAAGGAAATGGAGGACATTGAACCGAGGAAATGGAAGACATTGAACCGAGGAAATGGACGACAATCAACCGAGGAAATGGGCGACATTGAATTGAGGAAATGGACGACATTGAACAGAGGAAATGGACAACATTGAATCCAGGAAATGGAATACATTGAACTAAGGAAATGGGCGAAATTGAACCGAGGAAATAGACGACATTGAACCAAAGAAATGGACGACATTGAATCGAGGAAATGGACGACAATCAACTGAGGAAAATGGCGACATTGAACCAAGGAAATGGAGGACATTGAACCGAGGAAATGGAAGACATTGAACTGAGGAAATGGACGACAATCAACCGAGGAAATGGGCGACATTGAACTGAAGAAATGGACGACATTGAACCGAGGAAATGGACGACAATCAACCGAGGAAATGGGCGAAATTTAACCAAGGAAATGGAGGACATTGAACCGAGGAAATGGAAGACATTGAACCGAGGAAATGCACGACAATCAACCGAGGAAATGGACGACATTGAACTGAGGAAATGGACAACATTGAACCGAGGAAATGGTAAACATTGAACTAAGGAAATGGGCGACATTGTACTGAGGAAATGGTCGATTGAACCGAAGGAATGGACGACAATGAACCGAGGAAATGTCCTATATTGAATTGAGGAATTGGACGACAATCAATCGAGGAAATGGAAGACATTGAACTGAGGAAATGGACGACAATAAACCGAGGAAATGGGCGACATTGAACTGAAGAAATGGACGACATTGAACCGAGGAAATTGACGACAATCAACCGAGGAAATGGGCAACATTGAACCAAGGAAATGGACGACATTGTACCGAGGAAATGGAAGACATTGAACCGAGGAAATGGACGACAATCAACCGAAGAAATGGACGAAATTGAACTGAGGAAATGGACGACATTGAACCGAGGAAATGGACGACAATCAACCGAATTAATGGGCGACATTGAACCGAGGAAATGCATGACATTGAACCGAGAAAATGGACAACATTGAAATAAGGAAATGGGCGACTTTGTACTGCGGAAATGGACGACAATGAACCGAGGAAATGGATGATATTGAAGCGAGGAAATGAAAGACATTGAAACGAGGAAATGGACGACAATCAACCGAGGAAATGGGCGACATTGAACTGAGGAAATGGACGATATTGAAACGAGGAAATGGACGACATTGTACTGAGGAAATGGACGACATTGAACATAGGAAATGGTTCATATTGAACCCAGGAAATGGACGACATTGAACTGGGGAAAAGGAACACATTGAATCGAGGAAATTGACCACAATCAACCGTGGGCAACATTGAACTGAGGAAATGGACGACATTGAATCGAGGAAATGGACGACAATCAACCGAGGAAATGGGCGACATTGTACTGAGGAAATTGGCGACATTGAACCGAAGGAATGGACGACATTGAACCGAAGAAATGGACGACAATCAACCGAGGAAATTGCGAAATTGAACCAAGGAAATGGACGACATTGAACCGATGAAATGGAAGACATTGAACCGAGGAAATGGACGACAATCAACCGAGGAAATGGGCGACATTGAACTGAGGAAATGGAGGATATTGAACCGAGGAAATGGACGACAATGAACCGAGGAAATGGGCGATATTTAACCAAGGAAATGGAGGACATTGAACCGAATAAATGGAAGACATTGAACCGAGAAAATATACGACAATCAACCGAGGAAATGGGCGACATTGAACTGAGGAAATGGACGACATTGAACCGAGGAAATGGACGACAATCAACCAAGGAAATAGGCGACATTGAACCGAGGAAATGGATGACATTGAATCTAGGAAATGGAATACATTGAACTAAGGAAATGGGCGACATTGAACCGAAGAAATAGACGACATTGAACCAAAGAAATGGACGACATTGAATTGAGGAAATGGACGACAATCAACCGAGGAAATGGGCGATATTGAACCAAGGAAATGGACGACATTGAACCGACGAAATGGAAGACATTGAACCGAGGAAATGGACGACAATCAACCGAGGAAATGGGCGACATTGAACTGAGGAAATGGACGACATTGAATCGAGGAAATAGACGACAATCAACCGAGGAAAATGGCGACATTGAACCAAGGAAATGGACGATATTGAACCGAGGAAATGGAAGACATTGAACCGAGGAAATGGACAACAATCAACCGAGGAAATGGGCGACATTGAACTGAGGAAATGGACGATATTGAAAAGAGGAAATGGACGACAATCAACCGAGGAAATGGGCGACTTTGTACTGAGGAAATAGGCGACATTGAACCGAAGGAATGGACGACATTGAACCGAAGAAATGGACGACAATCAACCGAGGAAATTGCGAAATTGAACCAAGGAAATGGACGACATTGAACCGATGAAATGGAAGACATTGAACCGAGGAAATGGACGACAATCAACCGAGGAAATGGGCGACATTGAACTGAGGAAATGGAGGATATTGAACCGAGGAAATGGACGACAATGAACCGAGGAAATGGGCGATATTTAACCAAGGAAATGGAGGACATTGAACCGAATAAATGGAAGACATTGAACCGAGAAAATATACGACAATCAACCGAGGAAATGGGCGACATTGAACTGAGGAAATGGACGACATTGAACCGAGGAAATGGACGACAATCAACCAAGGAAATAGGCGACATTGAACCGAGGAAATGGATGACATTGAATCTAGGAAATGGAATACATTGAACTAAGGAAATGGGCGACATTGAACCGAAGAAATAGACGACATTGAACCAAAGAAATGGACGACATTGAATCGAGGAAATGGACGACAATCAACCGAGGAAATGGGCGATATTGAACCAAGGAAATGGACGACATTGAACCGACGAAATGGAAGACATTGAACCGAGGAAATGGACGACAATCAACCGAGGAAATGGTCGACATTGAACTGAGGAAATGGACGACATTGAACCGAGGAAATGGACGACAATCAACCAAGGAAATGGGCGACATTGAACCGAGGAAATGGATGACATTGAACCGAGGAAATGGAATACATTGAACTAAGGAAATGGGCGACATTGAACTGAAGAAATAGACGACATTGAACCAAAGAAATGGACGACATTGAATCGAGGAAATTGACGACAATCAACCGAGGAAATGGGCGATATTGAACCAAGGAAATGGACGACATTGAACCGACGAAATGGAAGACATTGAACCGAGGAAATGGACGACAATCAACCGAGGAAATGGGCGACATTGAACTGAGGAAATGGACGACATTGAACCGAGGAAATGGACGACAATCAACCGAGGAAATGTTCGACATTGAACCAAGGAAATGGACGATATTGTACCGAGGAAATGGAAGACATTGAACCGAGGAAATGGACGACAATCAACCGAAGAAATGGACGACATTCAACTAAGGAAATGGACGACATTGAACCGAGGAAATGGACGACAATCAACCGAAGAAATGGGCGACATTGACCCGAGGAAATGCATGACATTGAACCGAAAAAATGGACAACATTGAAATAAGGAAATGGGCGACTTTCTACTGCGGAAATGGACGACAATGAACCGAGGAAATGGACGATATTGAAACGAAGAAATGAAAGACATTGAAACGAGGAAATGGACGACAATCAACCGAGGAAATGTGCGACATACATTGAACTGAGGAAATGGACGATATTGAAAGGAGGAAATGGACGACATTGTACTGAGGAAATGGACGACATTGAACATAGGAAATGGTTCATATTGAACCCAGGAAATGGACGACATTGAACTGGGAAAATGGAACACATTGAACAGAAGAAATTAACCACAATCAACCGTGGGCAACATTGAACTGAGGAAATGGACGACATTGAACCGAGGAAATGGACGACAATCAACCGAGGATATGGGCGACATTGTACTGAGGAAATAGGCGACATTGAAACGAAGGAATGGACGACATTGAACCGAAGAAATGGACGACATTAAACCGAGAGAATGGAAGACATTGAACCGAGGAAATGGACGACAATCAACAGAGAAATTGAGACATTGAACCAAGGAAATGGACGACATTGAACCGATGAAATGGAAGACATTGAACGGAGGAAATGGACGACAATCAACCGAGGAAATGGGCGACATTGAACTGAGGAAATGGAGGATATTGAACCGAGGAAATGGACGACAATGAACCGAGGAAATGGGCGACATTTAACCAAGGAAATGGAGGACATTGAACCGAATAAATGGAAGACATTGAACCGAGGAAATGGACGACAATCAACCGAGGAAATGGGGCGACATTGAACTGAGGAAATGGACGACATTGAACCGAGGAAATGGACGACAATCAACCAAGGAAATGGGCGATATTGAACCGAGGAAATGGATGACATTGAATCTAGGAAATGGACTACATTGAACTAAGGAAATGGGCGACATTGAACCGAAGAAATAGACGACATTGAACCAAAGCAATGGACGACATTGAATCGAGGGAATGGACGACAATCAACCGAGGAAATGGGCGATATTGAACCAAGGAAATGGACGACATTGAACCGAGGAAATGGAAGACATTGAACCGAGGATATGGACGACAATCAAACGAGGAAATGGGCGACATTGAACTGAGGAAATGGACGACATTGAACCGAGGAAATGGACGACAATCAACTGAGGAATTGGGCGACATTCAACCAAGGAAATGTAGGACATTGAACCGAGGAAATGGAAGACATTGAACCGAGGAAATGGACGACAATCAACCGAGGAAATGGGCGACATTGAACTGAGGAAATGGACGACATTGAACCGAGGATATGGACAACATTGAATCTAGGAAATGGAATATATTGAACTAAAGAAATGGGCGACATTGAACCGAAGAAATAGACGACATTGAACCAAAGAAATGGACGACATTGAATCGAGGAAATAGACGACAACCAACCGAGGTAAATGTCGACATTGAATCAAGGAAATGGACGACATTAAACCGAGGAAATGGAAGACAATGAGCCGAGGAAATGGACGACAAACACCCGAGGAAATGCGCGACATTGAACTGAGGAAATGGACGACATTGAACCGAGGAAATGGACGACAATCAACCGAGGAAATGGGCGACATTTAACCAAGGAAATGGAGGACATTGAACCGAGGAAATGGAAGACATTGAACCGAGGAAATGGACGACAATCAACTGAGGAAATAGGCGACATTGAACTGAGGAAATGGACGACATTGAACCGAGGAAATGGACAACATTGAACTAAGGAAATGGGGCGACATTGTACTGAGGAAATGGTCGATTGAACCGAAGGAATGGACGACATTGAACCGAGGAAATGTACTACATTGAACTGAGGAAATGGACGACAATCAACTGAGGAAATGGGCGACATTGAACCGAGGAAATGGATGACATTGAACCGAGGAAATGGACAACATTGAAATAAGGAAATGGCGACTTTGTACTGCGGAAATGGACGACAATGAACCGGGGAAATGGACGATATTGAAGCGAAGAAATGAAAGACATTGAAACGAGGAAATGGACGACAATCAACGAGGAAATGGGGCGACATTGAACTGAGGAAATGGACGATAAGGAAACGAGGAAATGGACGACATTGTACTGAGGAAATGGACGACATTGAACATAGGAAATGATTCATATTGAACCCAGGAAATGGACGACATTGAATCGAGGAAAATGGACGACAATCAACCGAGGAAATGGGCGACATTGTACTGAGGAAATAGGCGACATTGAACCGAAGGAATGGACGACATTGAACCGAAGAAATGGCCGACATTGAACCGAGGAAATGGAGACATTGAACCGAGGAAATGGACGACAATCAACCGAGGAAATGGGCGACATTGAACTGAGGAAATGGACGATATTGAAACGAGGAAATGGACGACATTGTACTGAGGAAATGGACGACATTGAACATAGGAAATGGTTCATATTGAAACCGGGAAAATGGGACGACATTAAAATGGGGAAATGGAACATTGAATCGAAGGAAATTGACCACAATCAACCGTGGCCAACATTGAACTGAGGGAAATGGACGACATTGAATCGAGGAAATGGACGACAATTCAACCGAGGAAATGAGCGACAATGTACTGAGGAAATAGCGAAAATTGAACCGAAGGAATGGACGACATTGAACCGAAGAAATAGCCGACATTAAACCCGAGGAAAATGGAAGACATTGAACCGAGGAAATGGACGACAATCAACCGAGGAAATGGGCGACATTGAACTGAGGAAATGGACGATATTGAAACGAGGAAATGGACGACATTGTACTGAGGAAATGGACGACATTGAACATAGGAAATGGTTCATATTGAAACCAGGAAATGGACGACTTTGAACTGGGGAAATGGAACACATTAAAATCGGGGAAAAATTGACCACAATCAACCGTGGGCAAACATTGAACTGAGGAAATGGACGACATTGAATCGGGGAAATGGACGACAATCAACCCGAGGAAAGGGCGACATTGTCCTGAGAAATAGGCGACATTGAACCGAAGGAATGGACGACATTGAACCGAAGAAATGGACGACATTGAACCGAGGAAATGGAAGACATTGAACCGAGGAAATGGACGACAATCAACCAAGGAAATTGCGAAATTGAACCAAGGAAATGGACGACATTGAACCGATGAAATGGAAGACATTGAACCGAGGAAATGGACGACAATCAACCGAGGAAATGGGCGACATTGAACTGAGGAAATGGAGGATATTGAACCGAGGAAATGGACGACAATGAACCGAGGAAATGGGCGACATTTAACCAAGGAAATGGAGGACATTGAACCGAGTAAATGGAAGACATTGAACCGAGGAAATGGACGACAATCAACCGAGGAAATGGGCGACATTGAACTGAGGAAATGGACGACATTGAACCGAGGAAATGGACGACAATCAACCAAGGAAATGGGCGACATTGAACCGAGGAAATGGATGACATTGAATCTAGGAAATGGAATACATTGAACTAAGGAAATGGCGACATTGAACTGAAGAAATAGACGAAAAGGGAACCCAAAAAATGGACGACATGAACGAGGAAATGGACGACAATCAACCGAGGAAATGGCGATATTGAACCAAGGAAAAGGACGACATTGAACCGACGAAATGGAAAACATTAAACCGAGGAAATGGACACAATCAACCGAGGAAATGGGGACATTGAACTGGGAAATGGACGACATTGAACCGAGGAAAGGGACGACAATCAACCAAGGAAAGGGGCGACATTGAACCGAGGAAATGGATGACATTGAATCTGGGAAATGGAATACATTGAACAAAGGAAATGGCGACTTTGAACTGAAGAAAAACGAACATTAACCAAAAGGGAAATGGACGAAAATTGAAATCGGGGAAATGGACGACAATCAACCGAGGAAAGGGCGATATTCCCCCAAGGAAATGGACGACTTTAAAAACCGCCCGAAATGGAAGACTTTGAAACCGGGGAAAAGGATGACAATCAACCGGGGAAATGGGCGACATTGAACTGAGGAAATGGACGACATTGACCGAGGAAATACGACAATCAACCGGGGAATTGGGCGACAATTCAACCAAGAAAATGTAGGACATTGAACCGAGGAAATTAAAGACATTGAACCGAGGAAATGGACGACAATCAACCGAGAAATGGGCCACATTGAACGGGGGAAATGGAACACATTAAATTCAGGAAATTGACCACAAAAAACCCGTGGGCAACTTTGAACTGAGGAAATAAAAACGACATTGAACCGAAAAATGGACGACAATCAACCAGGAATGGGCAACATTGAACTGAGGAAATGGACGACATTGAACTGAGGAAATGGACGACAAACAACCGAGAATGGGTAACATTAACTGAGGAAAGGGAAAAAAAGCCCATTAAACCCGAGGAAATAGACGACAATCAACCGAGGAAATGGGCAACATAAAACCCAAAGGGGAAATCGACGACATGTACCGAGAAAATGGAAGACATTGAACCGAGGAAATGGACGCCCAACACCCGAAGAAATGGACACATTGAACGGGGGAAATGGACGATTTGAACCGGGGAAATGGACGACAATCAACCAGAAAAAGGGCGACATTGAACTGAGGAAACCCATAAACCCTTGAACCGAGAGAATGGAAAACTTTGAAAAAAGGGAAAATGGGCGACTTGTACTGCGGAAATGGACGACAATGAACCGAGGAAATGGACGATTTTGAAGCGAAAAATGAAAGACATAAAAACAGGAAATGGCGACAATCAACGGAGAAATGGCGACATTGAACCGAAAAATGGACGATAAGGAAACAAGGAAATGGACGATATTGTATGAGGAATGGACGACATTGAACATGGGAAAAATTGTTCATATTAACCCAGGAAAGGGAAAGACATTGAATGAAAAAGGACACATTGAATCGAGGAAATTGACCCAATAAACCCGTGGGCAACATTGAACTGAGAAAGGGGACGATATGAATGGGGGAAAGGGAAACGACAATCAACCGGGGAAAATGGCGACATGTACTAAGGAAAACCCCGACATTGAATCAAGGAATGGACGAATTGACCGAAAAATGGCCGACTTTAAACCGAGAAATGGAAAAAAAGAAACGAGGAAATGGACGACAATAAACCGGGGAAATATCGAAATTGAACCAAGGAAAACGACTTGAACCGAAAAAATGGAAATATTGAACCGGGGAAATGGACGACAATCAACCGAGGAAATGCAAACATTAACTGAGGAAATGGAGGAATTGAACCGAGGAAATGGACGACAATGAACCGAGGAAATTGGGCGACTTTAAACCCAAGAAATGAGACATGGAACGAATAAATGGACGACTGAACCCGAGGAAATGGAGGGCATCAACCGAGGAAATGGCAACATTGAACCAAGGAAATGACGACATTAAAACCAGGAAATGGAAGACATTGAACCGAGGAAATGGGACACAATCAACCGAGGAAATGGCCCCAAAATTGAAGGGGAAAAAATGGACGCCCTTTGGGAACCGAGGAAATGGACGACAATCAACCGAGGAATGTGCGAAATTAAAGGGGAAAATTTGATGACTTTTAACTGAGAAATGGGAAAACATTGAAAAAAGGAAATGGGGACTTTGTACTGGGGAAAAATGGATGAAAAGAACCGGGATATGGACGAATTGAAGGGGAAAAATGAAAGACATTGAAAACCGGGGACATGAAACAATCAACCGAGAAAGGGCGAAAATAAAATGAGGAATGGCCCATATTGAAAAGAGGAAAGGGGACATTGTACTGCGGAAAAGGACGCCCTTTGGGAACATACGAAAGGGTTCATTTTGAACCCAGGAAAATGGACGACATTGAACGGGGAAATGGAAAAACATTAAAATCGAGAATGGACCCACAATAAACTGTGGGCCCCAATAAACTGGGGAAAAATGGAGAATTGAACCGAGGAAACGGACGACAATCAACCAAAGAAATGCGACATGTACTGAGGAAATAGGCACATTGAACCAAAGGAAATGGAAAAAAAACCACATTTTCAAAACCAAAAAGGAAATTTAAACAAAATTTGGAAACCCCGAGGAAAGGGGGCGAATTGAACTAGGAATGGACGACATTGAACAGAAAGGGAGCAATAAAACCGAGGAAAGGTTTTGCCGGAACTTAAAAAGGGGAAAATGGAAGACATTAAACCCGGGGAAATGACGACAACAACCGAAAAAAGCAAATTAAAGAAAACCAAAAAAAATGGCGACAAAAAGAGGAAAGGGGGAACTTTTTGGTATTTTGCCGAGGAATGGAGCATTAAACCCAGAAAGGGGCCCAATAAACCAAAAAAAAAAAGGGGGCGACTTTTGAATTGGGAAATGACACATTGAACGGGAAAATGGAAAAAAACAAAATTCTTTCGAAATGGGCAACATTGAACGAGGAAAAAATGGACGACATTGAACCGAGGAAATGGACGACAATCAACCGAGAAAGGGGCGAATTGAACTAGGAAAATGGAGACATTGAACCGAGGAAATGGAAGACATTAACGAGGAAATGGACGAAAATAACCGAGGAAATGGGCGACATTGAACCCTGAGAAATGGACGACATTGAAGCGAGGAAATGGACGACAATCAACCCGAAAATGGGCGCAACCGAGGAAATAGGGCGACATTGAATGAGGAAATGGACGAATTGAAACGAGGAAATGGACGACTTTGTACTGAGGAAATGGACGACAATGAACATAGGAAATGGTTCATATTGAACCCAGGAAATGGACGACATTGAACGGGGAAATGGAACACACTTTGAACGAGGAAATTGACCACAATCAACCGTGGGCAACATTGAACTGAGGAAATGGACGACATTGAATCGAGGAAATGGACGACAATCAACCGAGGAAATGGGCGACATTGTACTGAGGAAATAGGCGACATTGAACCGAAGGAATGGACGACATTGAACCGAAGAAATGGACGACAATCAACCGAGGAAATTGCGAAATTGAACCAAGGAAATGGACGACATTGAACCGAGGAAATGGAAGACATTGAACCGAGGAAATGGACGACAATCAACCGAGGAAATGGGCGACATTGAACTGAGGAAATGGAGGATATTGAACCGAGGAAATGGACGACAATGAACCGAGGAAATGGGCGATATTTAACCAAGGAAATGGAGGACATTGAACCGAATAAATGGAAGACATTGAACCGAGAAAATATACGACAATCAACCGAGGAAATGGGCGACATTGAACTGAGGAAATGGACGACATTGAACCGAGGAAATGGACGACAATCAACCAAGGAAATAGGCGACATTGAACCGAGGAAATGGATGACATTGAATCTAGGAAATGGAATACATTGAACTAAGGAAATGGGCGACATTGAACCGAAGAAATAGACGACATTGAACCAAAGAAATGGACGACATTGAATCGAGGAAATGGACGACAATCAACCGAGGAAATGGGCGATATTGAACCAAGGAAATGGACGACATTGAACCGACGAAATGGAAGACATTGAACCGAGGAAATGGACGACAATCAACCGAGGAAATGGGCGACATTGAACTGAGGAAATGGACGACATTGAATCGAGGAAATAGACGAAAATCAACCGAGGAAAATGGCGACATTGAACCAAGGAAATGGACGATATTGAACCGAGGAAATGGAAGACACTGAACCGAGGAAATGGACGACAATCACCCGAGGAAATGGGCGACATTGAACTGAGGAAATGGACGACATTGAACCGAGGAAATGGACGACAATCAACCGAGGAAATGGGCGACATTTAAACAAGGATATGGAGGACATTGAACCGAGGAAATGGAAGACATTGAACCGAGGAAATGGACGACAATCAACCGAGGAAATGGGCGACATTGAACTGAGGAAATGGACGACATTGAACCGAGGAAATGGACAACATTGAACTAAGGAAATGGGCGACATTGTACTGAGGAAATGGTCGATTGAACCGAAGGAATGGACGACTTTGAACAGAGGAAATGTACTACATTGAACTGAGGAAATGGACGACAATCAACTGAGGAAATGGGCGACATTGAACCGAGGAAATGGATGACATTGAACCGAGGAAATGGACAACATTGAAATAAGGAAATGTGCGACTTTGTACTACGGAAATAGACGACAATGAACCGAGGAAATGGACGACATTGAAGCGAAGAAATGGACGATATTGAACCGAGGAAATGGACAACATTGAACTAAGGAAATGGGCGACATTGTAGTGAGGAAATGGTCGATTGAATGGAAGGAATGGACGACATTGAACCAAGGAAATGTACTACATTGAACTGAGGAAATGGACGACAATCAACCGAGGAAATGGGCGACATTGAACCGAGGAAATGGATGACATTGAACCGAGGAAATGGACAACATTGAAATAAGGAAATGGGCGACTTTGTAAATGGTCGTAAATGGACGACATTGAACCTAGGAAATGGAAGATATTGAACCAAGGATATGGACGACATTGAAATGGGGATATGGAAGACATTGAACCGAGGGAATGGACGATATTGAACAGAGGAAATGGACGACAATGAAACGAGGAAATAGACGACATTAAACCAAAGAAATGGATGACATTGAACAAAGGAAATGGACGACATTGAACTGAGGAAATGGGCGACATTGTACTGAGTAAATGGACGACAATGAACAGAGGAAATGGATGACATTGAACATAGGAAATGGACGACATTGAATCGAGGAAATAGACGACATTGTACTGAGGAAATGGACGACATTGAACATAGGAAATTAGCGACATTGAACCGAGGAAATGGACGACATTGACCCGAAGATATGGAAGACATTGAACGGAGGAAATGGTCGACAATCAACCGAGGAAATTAGCGACATTGAACCGAGGAAATGGACGACATTGACCCGAGGAAATGGAAGACATTGAACCGAGGAAATGGACGACAATCAACCGAGGAAATTGGCGACACTGAACTGAGGAAATGGACGACATTGAACAGAGGAAATGGATGACAATCAACCGACAAAATGGGCGACATTGAACCGAGGAAATGGACGACATTGAACCGAGGAAATGGAAGACATTGAACCAAGGATAAGGACGACATTGAACTGAGGAAATGGAAGACATTGAACCGAGGGAATGGACGACATTGAACCGAAGAAATGGACGACAATGAAACGAGGAAATGGACGACATTCAACTGAGGAAATGGACGACAATCAACCGAGAAAATGGGCGATATTGTACTGAGGAAATGGGAGACATTGAACCGAAGGAATGAACGACATTGAACCAAGGAAATGGACGACATTGAACATAGGAAAGGGACGACATTGAACCTAGGAAATGGAATACATTGAACTAAGGAAATGGGCGACATTGTACAGAGGAAATGGACGACAGTGAACCGAGGAAATGGACGACATTGAACCGTGGAAATGGACGACACTGAACCGAGGAAATGGACGACAATCAACCGAGGAAATGGGCGATACTGAACTGAGGAAATGGACAACATTGAACCGATGAAATGGACGACATTGTACTGAGGAAATGGACGACATTGAACAGAGGAAATGGGCGACATTGAACCGAGGAAATGGACGACAATCAACCAAGGAAATGGGCGATATTGAACTGAGGAAATGGACAACATTGAACCGAGGAAATGGACGACATTGTACTGAGTAAATGGACGACATTGAACCGAGGAAATGGAAGACATTGAACAGAGGAAATGGATGCCATTAAACAGAGAAAATGGAAGATATTGAACGAGGAAATGGACGACATTGAACCGAGGAAATGGACAACATTGAACAGTGGTAATGGACGACTCTGAACCGAGGAAATGGACGAGAATCAACCGAGGAAATGGGCGATATTGAACTTAGGAAATGGACAACATTGAACCGAGGAAATAGACGACATTGTACTGAGTAAATGGACGACATTGAACACAGGAAATGGGCGACATTGAGCCGAGGAAATGGACGACATTGAACAGAGGAAATGGAAGATATTGAACAGAGGAAATGGACGACATTGAACCAAGGAAATGGACGACATTGAACCGAGGAAATGCACGACATTGAACTGAGGAAATTGTTGACATTGAACCGAGGAAATGGACGACAATCAACCGAGGAAATGGGCGACATTGAAACAAGGAAATGTACGACATTGAAACGAGGAAATGAAAGACATTGACCCGAGGAAATGGACGACAATCAACCGAGGAAATGGGTGACATTTAACTGAGGAAATGGACGACATTGAACCGAGGAAATGGACGACAATCAACCGAGGAAATGGGCGACATTGAATCGAGGAAATGGATGACATTGAACTGAGGAAATGGACAACATTGAAATAAGGAAATGGGCGACTTTGTACTGCGGAAATGGATGACAATGAACCGAGGAAATGGACGACATTGAAGCGAAGAAATGAAAGACATTGAACCGAGGAAATGGACGACAATCAACCGAGGAAATGGGCGACATTGACCTGAGGAAATGGACGATATTGAAACGAGGAAATGGACGACATTGTAATGAGTAAAAGGACGACATTGAACATAGGAAATGGGTGATATTGAACCCAGGAAATGGACGACATTGAACTGGGGAATTGGAACACATTGAATCGAGGAAATGGACCACAATAAACCGCGGGCAATATTGAACTGAGGAAATGGACGACATTGAACCGAGGAAATGGACGACAATCAACCGAATAAATGGCGACATTGCACTGAGGAAATAGGCGATATTGAACCGAAGGAATGGACGACATCGAACCGAGGAAATGGAGGACATTGAACCGAGGAAATGGACGGCATTGAACCTAGGAAATGGAATACATTGAACTAAGGAAATGGGGGACACTGAACCGAGGAAATAGACGACATTGAACCAAACAAATGGACGAAATTGAATCGAGGAAATGAACGACAATCAACCAAGGAAATGGGCGACATTGAACCAAGGAGATGGACGACATTGAACCGAGGAAATGGAAGACATTGAACCGAGGAAATGGACGACAATCAACGGACGAAATGGGCGACATTGAACTGAGGAAATAGACGACAATGAACCGAGGAAATGGACGACAATCAACCGAGGAAATGGGCGACATTTAACCAAGGAAATGGAGGACATTGAACCGAGGAAATGGACGACAATCAACCGAGGAAATGCACGACAATCAACCGAGGAAATGGGTGACATTGAACTGAGGAAATGGACGACATTGAACCGAGGAAATGGACAACATTGATCTAAGGAAAAGGGCGACATTCTACTGAGGAAATGGTCGATTGAACTGAAGGAATGGACGATATTGAACCGAGGAAATGTACTACATTGAACCGAGGAAATGGATGACATTGATCCGAGGATATGGACAAGATTGAAATAAGGAAATGGGCGACTTTGTACTGCGGAAATGGACGACAATGAACCGAGGAAATGGACGACATTGAAGCGAAGAAATGAAAGACATTGAACCGAGGAAATGGACGACAATCAACCGAGGAAATTAACGACATTTAACGGTGGAATTGGACGATACTAAACCGAGGAAATGGACGACATTGAACATAGGAAATGGGCGACATTGAACCGAGGAAATAGACGAAATTGAACCAAAGAAATGGACGACATTGAATCGAGGAAATGGACGACAATCAACCAAGGAAATAGGCGACATTGAACCAAGGAAATAGACGACATTGAACAGAGGAAATGGAAGGCATTGAACTGAGGAAATGGACGACAAAGAACCGAGGAAATGGACGACATTGAACTGAGAAAATGGACGACATTGAACCGAGGAAATGGACGACAATCAACAGAGGAAATGGGCAACATTGAACCAAGGAAATGGACGACGTTGAACCGAGAAAATGGAAGACATTGAACCGAGGAAATGGACGACAATCAACCGAGGAAATGGACGACATTGAACAGAGGAAATGGACGACATTGAACCGAGGAAATGGACGACAATGAACCGAGGAAATGGACGACAATCAACCGAGGAAATGGGCGACATTGAAGCGAGGAAATGGACGACATTGAACCGAGGAAATGGACAACATTGAACTAAGAAAATTTGCGAAATTGTGCTGAGGAAATGGACGACAATGAACCGAGTAAATGGACGACATTGAACCGAAGAAATGGAAGATATTGAACCAAGGATATGGACGACATTGAACTGGGGAAATGGAAGACATTGAACCGAGGGAATGGACGACATTGAACCGAGGAAATGGACGACAATGAAACGAGGAAATGGACGACTTTGAACCAAAGAAATGGACGACATTGAACCGAAGAAATGGACAACAATGAAACGAGGAAATGGACGACATTGAACCGAGGAAATGGACGACAATCAACCGAGGAAATGGGCGACATTGTACTGAGGAAATGGGCGACATTGAACCGAAGGAATGGACGACATTGAACCAAGGAAATGGATGACATTGAACATAGGAAATGGACGACATTGAACCTAGGAAATGGAATACATTGAACTAAGGAAATGGGCGACATTTTACTGAGGAAATGGACGACAGTGAACCGAGGAAATTAACGACATTGAACGGTGGAATTGGACGACACTGAACCGAGGAAATGGACGACAATCAACCGAGGAAATGGGCGATGTTGAACTGAGGAAATGGACAACATTGAACCGAGGAAATGGACGACACTGTACTGAGGAAATGGACGACATTGAACAAAGGAAATTCGCGACATTGAACCGAGGAAATGGACGACATTGACCAGAGGAAATGGAAGACATTGAACCGAGGAAATGGTCGACAATCAACCGAGGAAATTAGCGACAGTGAACCGAGGAAATGGACGACATTGACCCGAGGAAATGGAAGACATTGAACCGAGGAAATGGACGACAATCAACCGAGGAAATGGGCGACACTGAACTGAGGAAATGTACGACATTGAACCGAAGAAATGGAAGAGAATCAACCGAGAAAATGGGCGACATTGAACCGAGGAAATGGACGACATTGAACCGAGGAAATGGAAGACATTGAACCAAGGATATGGACGACATTGAACTGAGGAAATGGAAGACATTGAACCTAGGAAATGGAGGACATTGAACCGATGAAATGGACGACATTGAACCGAGGAAATGGACGACAATCAACCGAGGAAATGGGCAACATTGAAGCGAGGAAATGGACGACATTGAACCGAGGAAATGGACAACATTGAACTAAGAAAATTTGCGACATTGTGCTGAGGAAATGGACGACAATGAACCGAGTAAATGGACGACATTGAACCGAGGAAATGGAAGATATTGAACCAAGGATATGGACGACATTGAACTGGGGAAATGGAAGACATTGAACCGAGGGATTGGACGACATTGAATCGAGGAAATGGACGACAATGAAATGAGGAAATGGACGACTTTGAACCAAAGAAATGGACGACATTGAACAGATATAATGGATGACATTGAACATAGGAAATGGACGACATTGAACCGAGGAAATAGACGACATTGTACTGAGGAAATGGACGACATTGAACATAGGAAATTAGCGACATTGAACCGAGGAAATGGACGACATTGACCCGAGGAAATGGAAGACATTGAACCGAGGAAATGGTCGACAATCAACGGAGGAAATTAGCGACATTGAACCGAGGAAATGGACGACATTGACCCGAGGAAATGGAGGACATTGAACCGAGGAAATGGACGACAATCAACCGAGGAAATGGGCGACACTGAACTGAGGAAATGGATGACACTGAACCGAGGAAATGGACGACAATCAACCGAGAAAATGGGCGACATTGAACCGAGGAAATGGACGACATTGAACCGAGGAAATGGAAGACATTGAACCAAGGATATGGACGACATTGAACTGAGGAAATGGAAGACATTGAACCTAGGGAATGGACGACATTGAACCGAAGAAATGGACGACAATGAAGCGAGGAAATGGACGACATTGAACCGAGCAAATGGACGACAATCAACCGAGGAAATGGGCGACATTGTACTGAGGAAATAGGCGACATTGAACCGAAGGAATGGTCGACATTGAAACAAGGAAATGGATGATATTGAACATAGGAAATGGACGACATTGAACCTAGGAAATGGAATACATTGAACTAAGGAAATGGGCGACATTGTACTGAGGAAATGGACGACAATGAACCGAGGAAATTAACGACATTGAACCGTGGAATTGGACGACACTGAACGGAGGATATGGACGACAATCAACCGAGGAAATGGGCGATATTGAACTGAGGAAATGGACAACATTGAACCGAGGAAATGGACGACATTGTACGGAGGAAATGGACGACATTGAACATAGGAAATTAGCGACATTGAACCGAGGTAATGGACGACATTGACCCGAGGAAATGGAAGACATTGAAAAGAGGAAATGGTCGACAATCAACCGAGGAAATTAGCGACATTGAACCGAGGAAATGGACGACATTGACCCGAGGAAATGGAAGACATTGAACCGAGGAAATGGACGACAATCATCCGAGGAAATGGGCGACACTGAACTGAGGAAATGGACGACATTGAACCGAGGAAATGAACGACAATCAACCGAGAAAATAGGCGACATTCAACCGAGGAAATGAACGACATTGGACCGAGGAAATGGAAGAAATTAAACCAAGGATATGGACGACATTGAACTGAGGAAATGGAATACATTGAACCGAGGGAATGGACGACATTGAACCAAAGAAATGGACGACAATGAAACGAGGAAATGGACGACATTGAACCGAGGTAATGGACGACAATCAACCGAGGAAATGGGTGACACTGTACTGAGGAAATGGGCGACATTGAACCGAAGGAATGGACAACATTGAACCAAAGAAATAGACGACATTGAACATAGGAAATGGACGACATTGAACCTAGGAAATAGAATACATTGAACTAATGAAATGGGCGACATTGTACTGAGGAAATGGACTACAGTGAGCCGAGGAAATGGACGACATTGAACCGTGGAAATGGACGACACTGAACCGAGGAAACGGACGACAATCAACCGAGGAAATGGGCGATATTGAACTAAAGAAATGGAAAACATTGAACCGAGGAAATGGACGACATTGTAATGAGTAAATGGACGACATTGAACATAGGAAATGGGTGACATTGAACCCAGGAAATGGACGATATTGAACCGAGGAAATGGACGACATTGAACAGAGGAAATGGAAGATATTGAACCGAGGAAATGGACGACATTGAATCGAGGAAATAGACGACATTGTACCGAGGAAATGGACGACATTGAACTGACGAAATGGTAAACACTGAACCGAGGAAATGGACGACAATCAACTGAGGAAATGGGCGACATTGAAACAAGGAAATGGACGACATTGAACCGAGGAAATGGAAGACATTGAACCGAGGAAATGGACGACAATCACCCGAGGAAATGGGCGACATTGAACTGAGGAAATGGACGACATTGAACTAAAGAAATGGACGACAATCAACCGAGGAAATGGGCGATATTGAATCGAAGAAATGGATGACATTGAACAGAGGAAATGGACAACATTGAAGTAAGGAAATGGGCGACTTTGTACTGCGGAAATGGATGAAAATGAACCGAGTAAATAGACGACATTGAAGCGAAGAAATGAAAGACATTGAACCGAGGAAATGGACGACAATCAACCGAGGAAATGGGAGACATTGTACTGAGGAAATAGGTGACATTGAACTGAGGAAACGGACGATACTGAAATGAGGAAATGGACGACATTGTACTGAGTAAAAGGACGACATTGAACATAGGAAATGGGTGACATTGAACCCAGGAAATGGACGATATTGAACTGGGGAAATGGAACCCATTGAATCGAGGAAATGGACCACAATTAACTAAGGGACAAATTGAACTGAGGAAATGGACGACATTGAACCGAGGAAATGGACGATAATCAACCGAGGAAATGGGAGACATTGTACTGAGGAAATAGGCGACATTGAAACGAAGGAATAGACGAAATTGAACCGAGGAAATGGACGACATTGAACCGAGGAAATGGACGATATTTAACCTAGGAAATGGAATACATTGAACTAAGGAAATGGGCGACATTTAACCGAGGAAATAGACGACATTGAACCAAAGAAATGGACGACATTGAATCGAGGAAATGGACGACAATCAACCGAGGAAATGGGCGACATTGAACCAAGGAAATGGACGACATTGAACCGAGGAAATGGAAGACATTGAACCGAGGAAATGGACGACAATCAACCGAGGAAATGGGCGACATTGAACCGAGGAAATGGACGACATTGAATCGAGGAAATGGACGACAATCAACCGAGGGAATGGGCGACATTGAACCAAGGAAATGGGGGACATTGAACCGAGGAAATGGAATACATTGAACCGAGGAAATGGACGACAATCAACCGAGGAAATGGGCGACATTGAACTGAGGAAATGGACGATATTGAACCTAGGAAATGGACAACATTGAAATGAGGAAATGGAGTACAATCAACCGAGGAAATGGACGACATTGAACCGAAGAAATGGACGACAATGAAGCGAGGAAATGGACGACATTGAACCGAGGAAATGGACGACAATCAACGAGGAAATGGGCGACACTGAACCGAAGGAATGGTCGACATTGAAACAAGGAAATGGATGATATTGAAAATAGGAAATGGACGACATTGAACCTTGGAAATGGAATACATTGAACTAAGGAAATGGGCGACATTGTACTGAGGAAATGGACGACAGTGAACCGAGGAAATTAACGACATTGAACCGTGGAATTGGACGACACTGAACGGAGGAAATGGACGACAATCAACCGAGGAAATGGGCGATACTGAACTGAGGAAATGAACAACATTGAACCGAGGAAATGGACGACATTGTACTGAGGAAATGGACGACATTGAACGTAGGAACTTAGCGACATTGAACCGAGGTAATGGACGACATTGACCCGAGGAAATGGAAGACATTGAAAAGAGGAAATGGTCGACAATCAACCGAGGAAATTAGCGACATTGAACCGAGGAAATGGACAACATTGACCCGAGGAAATGGAAGACATTGAACCGAGGAAATGGACGACAATCAACCGAGGAAACGGGCGACACTGAACTGAGGAAATGGACGACATTGAACAGAGGAAATGGACGACAATCAACCGAGAAAATGGGCGACATTCAACCGAGGAAATGAACGACATTGGACCGAGGAAATGGAAGAAATTGAACCAAGGATATGGACGACATTGAACTGAGGAAATGGAATACATTGAACCGAGGGAATGGACGACATTGAACCGAAGAAATGGACGACAATGAAACGAGGAAATGGACGACATTGAACCGAGGTAATGGACGACAATCAACCGAGGAAATGGGTGACACTGTACTGAGGAAATGGACGACATTGAACCGAAGGAATGGACAACATTGAACCAAAGAAATAGACGACATTGAACATAGGAAATGGACGACATTGAACCTAGGAAATAGAATACATTGAACTAAGGAAATGGGCGACATTGTACTGAGGAAATGGACTACAGTGAGCCGAGGAAATGGACGACATTGAACCGTGGAAATGGACGACACTAAACCGAGGAAACGGACGACAATCAACCTAGGAAATAGGCGATATTGAACTAAAGAAATGGACGACATTGAACCGAGAAAATGGACGACATTGTAATGAGTAAATGGACGACATTAAACATAGGAAATGAGTAACATTGAACCCAGGAAATGGACGATATTGAACCGAGGAAATGGACGACATTGAACAGAGGAAATGGAAGATATTGAACCGAGGAAATGGACGACATTGAATCGAGGAAATAGACGACATTGAACCAAGGAAATGGACGACATTGAACTGAGGAAATGGTAGACACTGAACCGAGGAAATGGACGACAATCAACCGAGGAAATGGGCGACATTGAAACAAGGAAATGGACGACATTGAACCGAGGAAATGGAAGACATTGAACCGAGGAAATGGACGACAATCAACCGAGGAAATGGGCGACATTGAACTGAGGAAATGGACGACATTGAACTGAGGAAATGGACGACAATCAACCGAGGAAATGGGCGACATTGAATCGAAGAAATGGATGACGTTGAACAGAGGAAATGGACAACATTGAAGTAAGGAAATGGGCGACTTTGTACTGCGGAAATGGATGACAATGAACCGAGTAAATAGACGACATTGAAGCGAAGAAATGAAAGACATTGAACCGAGGAAATGGACGACAATCAACCGAGGAAATGGGCGACATTGAACTGAGGAAATGGACGATACTGAAATGAGGAAATGGACGACATTGTACTGAGTAAAAGGACGACATTGAACATAGGAAATGGGTGACATTGAACCCAGGAAATGGAAGATATTGAACTGGGGAAATGGAACCCATTGAATCGAGGAAATGGACCACAATTAACTAAGGGACACATTGAACTGAGGAAATGGACGACATTGAACCGAGGAAATGGACGATAATCAACCCAGGAAATGGGAGACATTGTACTGAGGAAATAGGCGACACTGAACCGAAGGAATAGACGAAATTGAACCGAGGAAATGGACGACATTGAACCGAGGAAATGGACGATATTTAACCTAGGAAATGGAATACATTGAACTAAGGAAATGGGCGACATTTAACCGAGGAAATAGACGACATTGAACCAAAGAAATGGACGACATTGAATCGAGGAAATGGACGAATATCAACCGAGGAAATGGGCGACATTGAACCAAGGAAATGGACGACATTGAACCGAGGAAATGGAAGACATTGAACCGAGGAAATGGACGACAATCAACCGAGGAAATGGGCGACATTGAACCGAGGAAATGGACGACAATCAACCGAGGAAATGGGCGACATTGAACCGAGGAAATGGACGACATTGAATCGAAGAAATGGACGACAATCAACCGAGGAAATGGGCGACATTGAACCAAGGAAATGGGGGACATTGAACCGAGGAAATGGAAGACATTGAACCGAGGAAATGGCCGACAATCAACCGAGGAAATGACGACAATCAACCGAGGAAATGGGCGACATTGAACTGAGGAAATGGACGATATTGAACCGAGGAAATGGACATCATTGAAATGAGGAAATGGAGGACAATCAACCGAGGAAATGGGCGACATTGAACCGAGGAAATGGATGACATTGTACCGAGGAAATGGACAACATTGAAATAAGGAAATAGGCGACTTTGTACTGCGGAAGTTGACGATAATGAACCGAGGAAATGTACGACATTGAAGCGAAGAAATGAAAGACATTGAACCGAGGAAATGGACGACAATCAACCGAGGAAATGGGTGACATTGAACTAAGGAAATGGACGACATTGTACTGAGGAAATGGACGACATTGAACATAGGAAATGGCTGACATTGAACCGAGAAAATACACGACATTGAACCAAAGAAATGGACGACTTTGAATCCAGGAAATGGACGAAAATCAACCAAGGAAATGGGCGACATTAAACCAAGGAAATGGACGACATTGAACAGAGGAAATGGATGACATTGAACTGAGGAAAGTGACGACAAACAACTGAGGAAATGGGCGACATTGAACTGTGGAAATGGACGACATTGAACCGAGGAAATGGACGACAATCAACCGAGGAAATGGGCGATATTGAACCGAGGAAATGGAAGACATTGAACCGAGGAAATGGACGACAATCAACCGAGGAAATGGGCGACATTGAAACAAGGAAATGGACGACATTGAAACGAGGAAATGGAAGACATTGAACCGAGGAAATGGACGACAAAAACCGAGGAAATGGGTCGACATTATAATGAGGAAATAGGACGACATTGAACCGAGGAAATGGACGACATTGAACCGAGGAATGGGACGACATTGAACCGAGGAAAATGGACTGACATTGAATCGAGGAAATGGAAGACATTGAACCGAAGGAAATGGACGACAATCAACCGAGGAAATGGGCGACATTGAACAAAGGAAATGGACGACCATTGAACGAGGAAATGGAAGACATTGAACCGAGGAAATGGACGACAATAAACCGAAGGAAATGGGTGACATTTAACTGAGGAAATGGACGACATTGAACGAGGAAATGGACGACAATCAACCGAGGAAATGGGCGACATTGAAACGAGGAAATGGATGACAGTGAACCGAGGAAAGGGACAACATTGAATTAAGGAAATGGGCGACTTTGTACTGCGGGAATGGATGACAATGAACCGAGGAAATGGACGACATTGAAGCGAAGAAATGAAAGACATTGAACCGAGGAAATGGACGACAATCAACCGAGGAAATGGGCGACATTGAACTGAGGAAATGGACGATATTGAAACGAGGAAATGGACGACATTGTACTGAGTAAATGGACGACATTGAACATAGGAAATGGGTGATATTGAACCCAGGAAATGGACGACATTGAACTGGGGAAATGGAACACATTAAATCGAGGAAATGGACCACAATTCAACCGAGGGACACATTCAACTGAGGAAATGGACGACAATGAACCGAGGAAATGGACGACAATCAACCGAGGAAATGGGAGACATTGTACTGAGGAAATAGGCGACATTGAACCGAAGGAATAGACGACATTGAACCTAGGAAATGGACGACATTGAACCGAGGAAATGGACGATATTTAACCTAGGAAGTGGAATACATTGAACTAAGGAAATGGGCGACATTGAAACGAGGAAATAGACGACATTGAACCAAAGAAATGGACGATATTGAATCGAGGAAATGGACGACAATCAACCGAGGAAATGGGCGACATTGAACCAAGGAAATGGACGACATTGAACCGAGGAAATTGAAGACATTGAACCGAGGAAATGGACGACAATCAACCGAGGAAATGGGCGACATTGAACTGAGGAAATGGACGACATTGAACCGAGGAAATGGACGACAATCAACCGAGGAAATGGGCGACATTGAACCAAGGAAATGCAGGACATTGAACCGAGGAAATGGAAGACATTGAACCGAGGAAATGGGCGACAATCAACCGAGGAAATGGGCGACATTGAACTGAGGAAATGGACGACATTGAACCGAGGAAATGGACGACAATCAACCGAGGAAATGGGCGACATTGAACTGAGGAAATGGACGATATTGAAACGAGGAAATGGACGACATTGTACTGAGTAAATGGACGACATTGAACATAGGAAATGGGTGATATTGAACCCAGGAAATGGACGACATCGAACTGGGGAAATGGAACAAATTAAATCGAGGAAATGGACCACAATTAACCGAGGGACAACATTGAAGCGAAGAAATGAAGACATTGAACCGAGGAAATGGACGACAATCAAACCGAGGGAAATGGGTGACATTGAACTAAGGAAATGGACTGACATTGTACTGAGGAAATAGACGACATTGAACATAGGAAATGGACTGACATTGAACCGAGAAATAGACGACATTGAACCAAGGAAATGGACGACTTGAATCAGGAAATGGACCGAAAATCAACCAGGAAATGGGCGACATTAAACCAAGGAAATGGACGACATTGAACAGAGGAAATGGATGACAATGAACTGAGGAAAGTGACGACAAACAACTGAGGAAATGGGCGACATTGAACTGTGGAAATGGACGACATTGAACCGAGGAAATGGACGACAATCAACCGAGGAAATGGGCGATATTGAACCGAGGAAATGGAAGACATTGAACCGAGGAAATGGACGACAATCAACCGAGGAAATGGGCGACATTGAAACAAGGAAATGGACGACATTGAAACGAGGAAATGGAAGACATTGAACCGAGGAAATGGACGACAAAAACCGAGGAAATGGGTGACATTTAACTGAGGAAATGGACGACATTGAACCGAGGAAATGGACGACAATCAACCGAGGAAATGGGCGACATTGAATCGAGGAAATGGATGACATTGAACCGAGGAAATGGAAGACATTGAACCGAGGAAATGGACGACAATCAACCGAGGAAATGGGCGACATTGAAAAAAGGAAATGGACGACATTGAAACGAGGAAATGGAAGACATTGAACCGAGGAAATGGACGACAATAAACCGAGGAAATGGGTGACATTTAACTGAGGAAATGGACGACATTGAACCGAGGAAATGGACGACAAATAACCGAGGAAATGGGCGACATTGAATCGAGGAAATGGATGACATTGAACCGAGGAAATGGACAACATTGAAATAAGGAAATGGGCGACTTTGTACTGCGGAAATGGATGACAATTAACCGAGGAAATGGACGACATTGAAGCGAAGAAATGAAAGACATTGAACCGAGGAAATGGACGACAATCAACCGAGGAAATGGGCGACATTGAACTGAGGAAATGGACGATATTGAAATGAGGAAATGGACGACATTGTACTGAGTAAAAGGACGACATTGAACATAGGAAATGGGTGACATTGAACCCAGGAAATGGACGACATTGAACTGGGGGAATGGAACACATTCAATCGAGGAAATGGACCACAATTAACCAAGGGACACATTGAACTGAGGAAATGGACGACATTGAACCGAGGAAATGGACGATAATCAACCCAGGAAATTGGATACATTGTACTGAGGAAATAGGCGACATTGAACCGAAGGAATAGACGACATTGAACCGAGGAAATGGACGACATTGAATCGAGGAAATGGACGATATTTAACCTAGGAAATTGAATACATTGAACTAAGGAAATGAGCGACATTGAACCGAGGAAATAGACGACATTGAACCAAAGAAATGGACGACATTGAATCGAGGAAATGGACGACAATCAACCGAGGAAATGGGCGACATTGAACCAAGGAAATGGACGACATTGAACCGAGGAAATGGAAGACATTGAACCGAGGAAATGGACGACAATCAACCGAGGAAATGGGCGACATTGAACCGAGGAAATGGACGACATTGAATCGAGGAAATGGACGACAATCAACCGAGGAAATGGGCGACATTGAGCCAAGGAAATGGAGGACATTGAACCGAGGAAATGGAAGACATTGAACCGAGGAAATGGACGACAATCAACCGAGGAAATGGGCGACATTGAACTGAGGAAATGGACGACATTGAACCGAGGAAATGACGACAATCAACAGAGGAAATGGGCGACATTGAAATGAGGAAATGGACGATATTGAACCGAGGAAATGGACAACATTGAAATGAGGAAATGGAGGACAATCAACCGAGGAAATGGGCGACATTGAACCGAGGAAATGGATGACATTGTACCGAGGAAATGGACAACATTGAAATAAGGAAATGGGCGACTTTGTACTGCGGAAGTTGACGATAATGAACCAAGGAAATGGACGACATTGAAGCGAAGAAATGAAAGACATTGAACCGAAGAAATGGACGACAATCATCCGAGGAAATGGGCGACATTGAACTAAGGAAATGGACGACATTGTACTGAGGAAATGGACGACATTGAACATAGGAAATGGCTGACATTGAACCGAGGAAATATACAACAATGAACCAAAGAAATGGACGACATTGAATCGAGGAAATGGACGAAAATCAACCTAGGAAATGGGCGACATTGAACCAAGGAAATGGACGACATTGAACAGAGGAAATGGAAGACATTGAACTGAGGAAATGGACGACAAACAACTGAGGAAATGGGCGACATTGAACTGTGGAAATGGACGACATTGAACCGAGGAAATGGACGACAATCAACCGAGGAAATGGGCGATATTGAACAAAGGAAATGGACGACATTGAACCGAGGAAATGAAAGACATTGAACCGAGGAAATGGACGACAATCAACCGAGGAAATGGGCGATATTGAAACAAGGAAATGGACGACATTGAAACGAGGAAATGGAAGACATTGAAACGAGGAAATGGACGACAATAATCCGAGGAAATGGGTGACATTTAACTGAGGAAATGGACGACATTGAACCGAGGAAATGGACGACAATCAACCGAGGAAATGGGCGACATTGAATCGAGGAAATGGATGACATTGAACCGAGGAAATGGACAACATTGAAGTAAGGAAATGGGCGACTTTGTACTGCGGAAATGGATGACAATGAACCGAGGAAATGGACGACATTGAAGCGAAGAAATGAAAGACATTGAACCGAGGAAATGGACGACAATCAACCGTGGAAATGGACGACATTGACCTCAAGAAATGGACGATATTGAAACGAGGAAATGGACGACATTGTACTGAGTAAAAGAACGACATTGAACATAGGAAATGGGTGATATTGAACCCAGAAAATGGACGACATTGAACTCGGGAAATGGAACACATTGAATCGAGGAAATGGACCACAATAAACCGCGGGCAATATTGAACTGAGGAAATGGACGACATTGAAACGAGGAAATGAACGACAATCAACAGAATAAATGGCGACATTGTACTGAGGAAATAGGCGACATTGAACCGAAGGAATAGACGACATTGAATCGAGGAAAGGGACGACAATGAACCGAGGAAATGGACGACATTGAACATAGGAAATGGAATACATTGAACTAAGGTAATGGGCGACATTGAACCGAGGAAATAGACGACATTGAACCAAAGAAATGGACGACATTGAATCGAGGAAATGGACGACAATCAACCGAGGAAATGGGCGACATTGAACCAAGGAGATGGACCCGAGGAAATGGGCGATATTGAACCGAGGAAATGGACGACATTGAACCGAGGAAATGGACGACAATCAACCGAGGAAATGGGCGACATTTAACCAAGGAAATGGAGGACATTGAACCGAGGAAATGGAAGATATTGAACCGAGGAAATGCACAACAATCAACCGAGGAAATGGGCGACATTTAACTGAGGAAATGGACGACATTGAACCAAGGAAATGGACGACAATCAACCGAGGAAATGGGTGACATTGAACTGAGGAAATGGACAACATTGAACCGAGGAAATGGACAACATTGAACTAAGGAAATGGGCGACATTGTACTGAGGAAATGGTCGATTGAACTGAAGGAATGGACGATATTGAACCGAGCAAATGTACTACATTGAATTGAGGATATGGACGACAATCAACCGAGGAAATGGGCGACATTGAACGGAGGAAATGGATGACATTGAACCGAGGAAATGGACAAGATTGAAATAAGGAAATGGGCGACTTTGTACTGCGGAAATGGACGACAATGAACCGAGGAAATGGACGACATTGAAGCGAAGAAATGAAAGACATTGAACCGAGAGAATAGACGACAATCAACCGAGGAAATGGGCGACATTGAACTGAGGAAATGGACGACATTGTACTGAGGAAATGGACGACATTGAACATAGGAAATGGGCGACATTGAACCGAGGAAATAGACGAAATTGAACCAAAGAAATGGACGACATTGAAACGAGGAAATGGACGACTATCAACCAAGGAAATGGGCGACATTGAACCAAGGAAATGGACGACATTGAACAGAGGAAATGGAAGGCATTGAACTGAGGAAATGGACGACAAACAACCGAGGAAATGGGCGACATTGAACTGAGGAAATGGACGACATTGAACCGAGGAAATGGACGACAATCAATAGAGGAAATGGGCGACATTGAACCAAGGAAATGGACGACATTAAACCTAGGAAATGGAAGACATTGAACCGAGGAAATGGACGACAATCAACCGAAGAAATGGGCGACATCGAACTGAGGAAATGGACGACATTGAACACAGGAAATGGGCGACATTGAACCTAGGAAATGGGCGACATTGAACCGAGGAAATGGATGACATTGTACCGAGGAAATGGACAACATTGAAATAAGGAAATGGGCGACTTTGTACTGCGGAAGTTGACGATAATGAACCAAGGAAATGGACGACATTGAAGCGAAGAAATGAAAGACATTGAACCGAAGAAATGGACGACAATCATCCGAGGAAATGGGCGACATTGAACTAAGGAAATGGACGACATTGTACTGAGGAAATGGACGACATTGAACATAGGAAATGGCTGACATTGAACCGAGGAAATATACAACAATGAACCAAAGAAATGGACGACATTGAATCGAGGAAATGGACGAAAATCAACCTAGGAAATGGGCGACATTGAACCAAGGAAATGGACGACATTGAACAGAGGAAATGGAAGACATTGAACTGAGGAAATGGACGACAAACAACTGAGGAAATGGGCGACATTGAACTGTGGAAATGGACGACATTGAACCGAGGAAATGGACGACAATCAACCGAGGAAATGGGCGATATTGAACAAAGGAAATGGACGACATTGAACCGAGGAAATGAAAGACATTGAACCGAGGAAATGGACGACAATCAACCGAGGAAATGGGCGATATTGAAACAAGGAAATGGACGACATTGAAACGAGGAAATGGAAGACATTGAAACGAGGAAATGGACGACAATAATCCGAGGAAATGGGTGACATTTAACTGAGGAAATGGACGACATTGAACCGAGGAAATGGACGACAATCAACCGAGGAAATGGGCGACATTGAATCGAGGAAATGGATGACATTGAACCGAGGAAATGGACAACATTGAAGTAAGGAAATGGGCGACTTTGTACTGCGGAAATGGATGACAATGAACCGAGGAAATGGACGACATTGAAGCGAAGAAATGAAAGACATTGAACCGAGGAAATGGACGACAATCAACCGTGGAAATGGACGACATTGACCTCAAGAAATGGACGATATTGAAACGAGGAAATGGACGACATTGTACTGAGTAAAAGAACGACATTGAACATAGGAAATGGGTGATATTGAACCCAGAAAATGGACGACATTGAACTCGGGAAATGGAACACATTGAATCGAGGAAATGGACCACAATAAACCGCGGGCAATATTGAACTGAGGAAATGGACGACATTGAACCGAGGAAATGAACGACAATCAACAGAATAAATGGCGACATTGTACTGAGGAAATAGGCGACATTGAACCGAAGGAATAGACGACATTGAATCGAGGAAAGGGACGACAATGAACCGAGGAAATGGACGACATTGAACATAGGAAATGGAATACATTGAACTAAGGTAATGGGCGACATTGAACCGAGGAAATAGACGACATTGAACCAAAGAAATGGACGACATTGAATCGAGGAAATGGACGACAATCAACCGAGGAAATGGGCGACATTGAACCAAGGAGATGGACCCGAGGAAATGGGCGATATTGAACCGAGGAAATGGACGACATTGAACCGAGGAAATGGACGACAATCAACCGAGGAAATGGGCGACATTTAACCAAGGAAATGGAGGACATTGAACCGAGGAAATGGAAGATATTGAACCGAGGAAATGCACAACAATCAACCGAGGAAATGGGCGACATTTAACTGAGGAAATGGACGACATTGAACCAAGGAAATGGACGACAATCAACCGAGGAAATGGGTGACATTGAACTGAGGAAATGGACAACATTGAACCGAGGAAATGGACAACATTGAACTAAGGAAATGGGCGACATTGTACTGAGGAAATGGTCGATTGAACTGAAGGAATGGACGATATTGAACCGAGCAAATGTACTACATTGAATTGAGGATATGGACGACAATCAACCGAGGAAATGGGCGACATTGAACGGAGGAAATGGATGACATTGAACCGAGGAAATGGACAAGATTGAAATAAGGAAATGGGCGACTTTGTACTGCGGAAATGGACGACAATGAACCGAGGAAATGGACGACATTGAAGCGAAGAAATGAAAGACATTGAACCGAGAGAATAGACGACAATCAACCGAGGAAATGGGCGACATTGAACTGAGGAAATGGACGACATTGTACTGAGGAAATGGACGACATTGAACATAGGAAATGGGCGACATTGAACCGAGGAAATAGACGAAATTGAACCAAAGAAATGGACGACATTGAAACGAGGAAATGGACGACTATCAACCAAGGAAATGGGCGACATTGAACCAAGGAAATGGACGACATTGAACAGAGGAAATGGAAGGCATTGAACTGAGGAAATGGACGACAAACAACCGAGGAAATGGGCGACATTGAACTGAGGAAATGGACGACATTGAACCGAGGAAATGGACGACAATCAATAGAGGAAATGGGCGACATTGAACCAAGGAAATGGACGACATTAAACCTAGGAAATGGAAGACATTGAACCGAGGAAATGGACGACAATCAACCGAAGAAATGGGCGACATCGAACTGAGGAAATGGACGACATTGAACACAGGAAATGGGCGACATTGAACCTAGGAAATGGACGACATTGAACAGAGGAAATGGAAGATATTGAACCAAGGAAATGGACGACATTGAACCGAGGAAATGGACGACATTGAACCGAGGAAATAGACGAAATTGAACCAAAGAAATGGACGACATTGAATCGAGGAAATGGACGACAATCAAAAAAGGAAATGGGCGACATTGAACCAAGGAAATGGACGACATTGAACAGAGGAAATGGAAGGCATTGAACTGAGGAAATGGACGACATTGAACCGAGGAAATGGACGACAATGAACCGAGGAAATGGACGACAATCAACCGAGGAAATGGGCGACATTGAAGCGAGGAAATGGACGACATTGAACCGAGGAAATGGACAACATTGAACTAAGAAAATTTGCGACATTGTGCTGAGGAAATGTACGACAATGAACCGAGTAAATAGACGACATTGAACCGAGGAAATTGAAGATATTGAACCAAGGATATGGACGACATTGAACTGGGGAAATGGAAGACATTGAACCGAGGGAATGGACGACATTGAACCGAGGAAATGGACGACAATGAAACGAGGAAATGGACGACTTTCAACCAAAGAAATGGACGACATTGAACAGAGGAAATGGACGACATTGAACTGAGGAAATGGGCGACATTGTACTGAGGAAATGGACGACAATGAACAGAGGAAATGGATGACATTGAACATAGGAAATGGACGATATTGAACCGAGGAAATAGACGACATTGTACTGAGGAAATGGACGCAATTGAACATAGGAAATTAGCGACATTGAACCGAGGAAATGGACGACATTGACCCGAGGAAATGGAAGACACTGAACCGAGGAAATGGTCAACAATCAACCGAGGAAATTAGCGACATTGAACCGAGGAAATGGACGACATTGAACAGAGGAAATGGAAGGCATTGAACTGAGGAAATGGACGACATTGAACCGAGGAAATGGACGACAATCAACCGAGGAAATGGGCGACATTGCAAGCGAGGAAATGGACGACATTGAACCGAGGAAATTGAAGATATTGAACCAAGGATATGGACGACATTGAACTGGGGAAATGGAAGACATTGAACCGAGGGAATGGACGACATTGAACCGAGGAAATGGACGACAATGAAACGAGGAAATGGACGACATTGAACCAAAGAAATGGACGACATTGAACAGAGGAAATGGACGACATTGAACTGAGGAAATGGGCGACATTGTACTGAGGAAATGGACGACAATGAACAGAGGAAATGGATGACATTGAACATAGGAAATGGACGATATTGAACCGAGGAAATAGACGACATTGTACTGAGGAAATGGACGCAATTGAACATAGGAAATTAGCGACATTGAACCGAGGAAATGGACGACATTGACCCGAGGAAATGGAAGACACTGAACCGAGGAAATGGTCAACAATCAACCGAGGAAATTAGCGACATTGAACCGAGGAAATGGACGACATTGACCCGAGGAAATGGAAGACATTGAACCGAGGAAATGGACGACAATCAACCGAGGAAATGGGCGACACTGAACTGAGGAAATGGACGACATTGAACAGAGGAAATGGACGACAATCAACCGAGAAAATGGGCGACATTCAACCGAGGAAATGGACGACATTGAACCGAGGAAATGGAAGACATTGAACCAAGGATATGGACGACATTGAACTGAGGAAATGGAAGACATTGAACCGAGGGAATGGACGACATTGAACCGAAGAAATGGACGACAATGAAACGAGGAAATGGACGACATTGAACCGAGGAAATGGACGACAATCAACCGAGGAAATGGGCGACATTGTACTGAGGAAATGGGCGACATTGAACCGAAGGAATGGACGACATTGAACCAAGGAAATGGATGACATTGAACATAGGAAATGGACGACATTCAACCTAGGAAATGGAATACATTGAACTAAGGAAATGGGCGACATTGTACTGAGGAAATGGACGACAGTGAACCGAGGAAATTAACGACATTTAACGGTGGAATTGGACGATACTAAACCGAGGAAATGGACGACAATCAACCGAGGAAATGGGCGATATTGAACTGAGGAAATGGACAACATTGAACCGAGGAAATGGACGACATTGAACTGAGGAAATGGACGACATTGAACATAGGAAATTAGCGATATTGAACCGAGGAAATGGACGACATTGACCAGAGGAAATGGAAGACATTGAACCTAGGAAATGGTCGACAATCAACCGAGAAAATTAGCGACAGTGAACCGAGGAAATGGACGACATTGACCCGAGGAAATGGAAGACAATGAACCGAGGAAATGGACGACAATCAACCGAGGAAATGGGCGACACTGAACTGAGGAAATGGACGACATTGAACCGAGGAAATGGACGACAATCAACCGAGAAAATGGGCGACATTGAACCGAGGAAATGGACGACATTGAACACAGGAAATGGAAGACATTGAACCAAGGATATGGACGACATTGAACTGAGGAAATGGAAGACATTGAACCAAGGAAATGGACGACATATAACCGAGGAAATGGACGACAATGAACCGAGGAAATGGACGACAATCAACCGAGGAAATGGGCGACATTGAAGCGAGGAAATGGACGACATTGAACCGAGGAAATGGACAACATTGAACTAAGAAAATTTGCGACATTGTGCTGAGGAAATGGACGACAATGAACCGAGTAAATGGACGACATTGAACCGAGGCAATGGAAGATATTGAACCAAGGATATGGACGACATTGAACTGTGGGAATGGAAGACATTGAACCGAGGGAATGGACGACATTGACCCGAGGAAATGGACGACAATCAAACGAGGATATGGAGGACTTTGAACCAAAGAAATGGACGACATTGAATAGAGGAAATGGACGACATTGAACTGAGGAAATGGGCGACATTGTACTGAGGAAATGGACGACAACGAACAGAGGAAATGGATGACATTGAGCATAGGAAATGGACGACATTGAACCGAGGAAATAGACGACATTGTACTGAGGAAATGGACGACATTGAACCGAGGAAATGGACGACATTGAACCGAGGAAATGGACGACATTGAACTGAGGAAATGGTTGACACTGAACCGAGGAAATGGACGACAATCAACCGAGGAAATGGGCGACATTGAAACAAGGAAATGGACGACATTGAACCGAGGAAATGGAAGACATTGAACCGAGGAAATGGACGACAATCAACCAAGGAAATGGGCGACATTGAACTGAGGAAATGGACGACATTGAACTGAAGAAATGGACGATAATCAACCGAGGAAATGGGCGACATTGAATCGAGGAAATGGATGACAATGAACAGAGGAAATGGACAACATTGAAGTAAGGAAATGGGCGACTTTGTACTGCGGAAATGGATGACAATGAACCGAGGAAATGGACGACATTGAAGCGAAGAAATGAAAGACATTGAACCGAGGAAATGGACGACAATCAACCGAGGAAATGGGCGACATTGAACTGAGGAAATGGACGATATTGAAACGAGGAAATGGACGACATTGTACTGAGTAAAAGGACGACATTGAACATAGAAAATAGGTGATATTGAACCCAGGAAATGGACGACATTGAACTGGGGAAATGGAACACATTAAATCGAGGAAATGGACCACAATTAACCGAGGGACACAATGAACTGAGGAAATGGACGACAATGAACCGAGGAAATGGACGACAATCAACCGAGGAAATGGGAGACATTGTACTGAGGAAATAGGCGACATTGAACCGAAGGAATAGACGACATTGAACCGAGGAAATGGACGATATTTAACCTAGGAAGTGGAATACATTGAACTAAGGAAATGGGCGACATTGAACCGAGGAAATAGACGACATTGAACCAAAGAAATGGACGATATTAAATCGAGGAAATGGACGACAATCAACCGAGGAAATGGGCGACATTGAACCAAGGAAATGGACGACATTGAACCGAGGAAATGGAAGACATTGAACCGAGGAAATGGACGACAATCAACCGAGGAAATGGGCGACATTGAACTGAGGAAATGGACGACATTGAACCGAGGAAATGGACGACAATCAACCGAGGAAATGGGCGACATTGAACCAAGGAAATGGAATACATTGAACCAAGGAAATGGAAGACATTGAACCGAGGAAATGGACGACAATCAACCGAGGAAATGGGCGACATTGAACTGAGGAAATGTACGACATTGAACCGAGGAAATGGACGACAATCAACCGAGGAAATGGGCGACATTCACCCGATGAAATGGATGACATTGTACCAAGGAAATGGACAACATTGAAATAAGGAAATGGGCGACTTTGTACTTCGGAAGTGGACGATAATAAACCGAGGAAATGGACGACATTGAAGCGAAGAAATGAAAGACATTGAACCGAGGAAATGAACGACAATCAACCGAGGAAATGGGCGACATTGAACTGAGGAAATGGACGACATTGTACTGAGGAAATGGACGACATTGAACATAGGAAATGGCTGACATTGAACCGAGGAAATATACGACATTGAACCAAAGAAATGGACGACATTGAATCGAGGAAATGGACGAAAATAAGCCAAGGAAATGGGCGACATTGAACCAAGGAAATGGACGACATTGAACAGATGAAATGGAAGACATTGAACTGAGGAAATGGGCGACATTGAACGGTGGAAATGGACGACATTGAACCGAGGAAATGGACGACAATCAACCGAGGAAATGGGCGATATTGAACCAAGGAAATGGACGACATTGAACCGAGGAAATGGAAGACATTGAACCGAGGAAAAGGACGACAATCAACCGAGGAAATGGGCGACATTGAACTGAGGAAATGGACGACATTGAACCGAGGAAATGGACGACAATCAAACGAGAAAATGGGCGACATTGAACCGAGGAAATGGATGACATTGAACCGAGGAAATAGACAACTTTGAAATAAGGAAATGGGCGACTTTGTACTGCAGGAATGGACGACAATGAACCGAGGAAATGGACGACATTGAAGCGAAGAAATGAAAGATATTAAACCGAGGAAATGGACGACAATCAACCGAGGAAATGGGCGACATTGAACTGAGGAAATGGACGATATTGAAACGAAGAAATGGACGACATTGTACTGAGGAAATGGACGACATTGAACATAAGAAATTGTTCATATTGAACCCAGGAAATGGACGACATTGAACTGGGGAAATGGAACACATTGAATCGAGGAAATGGACCACAATCAACCGTTGGCAACATTGAACTGAGGAAATGGACGACATTGAACCGAGGAAATGGACGACAATCAACCGAGGAAATGGGCGACATTGTAATGAGGAAATAGGCGACATTGAACCGAAGGAATGGACGACATTGAACCGAGGAAAAGGACGACATTGAACCGAGGAAATGGACGACATTGAATCTAGGAAATGGAATACATTGAACTAAGGAAATGGGCGACATTGAACCGAGGAAATAGACTACATTGAACCAAAGAAATGGACGACATTGAATCGAGGAAATGGACGACAATCAACCGAGTAAATGTGCGACATTTAACCAAGGAAATGGAGGACATTGAACCGAGGAAATGGAAGACATTGAACCGAGGAAATGGACGACAATCAACCGAGGAAATGGGCGACATTGAACCGAGGAAATGGATGACATTGAACCGAGGAAATAGACAACATTGAAATAAGGAAATGGGCGACTTTGTACTGCGGGAATGGACGACAATGAACCGAGGAAATGGACGACATTGAAGCGAAGAAATGAAAGATATTGAACCGAGGAAATGGACGACAATCAACCGAGGAAATGGGCGACATTGAACTGAGGAAATGGACGATATTGAAACGAGGAAATGGACGACATTGTACTGAGGAAATGGACGACATTGAACATAAGAAATGGTTCATATTGAACTCAGGAAATGGACGACATTGAACTGGGGAAATGGAACACATTGAATCGAGGAAATGAACCACAATCAAAGGTAGGCAACATTGAACTGAGAAAATGGACGACATTGAACCGAGGAAATGGACGACAATCAACCGAGGAAATGGGCGACATTGTAATGAGGAAATAGGCGACATTTAACCGAAGGAATGGACGACATTGACCCGAGGAAATGGACGACATTGAACCGAGGAAATGGATGACATTGAATCTCGGAAATGGAATACATTGAACTAAGGAAATGGGCAACATTGAACAGAGGAAATAGACTACATTGTACCAAAGAAATGGACGACATTGAATCGAGGAAATGGACGACAATCAACCGAGGAAATGGGCGACATTGAACCAAGGAAATGGACGACATTGAACCGAGGAAATGGGAGACATTGAACCGAGGAAATGGACGACAATTAACCGAGGAAATGGGCGACATTGAACTTAGGAAATGGAAGACATTGAACCGAGGAAATGGACGAAAATCAACCGAGGAAATGTGCGACATTTAAGCAAGGAAATGGAGGATATTGAACCGAGGAAATGGAAGACATTGAACCGAGGAAATGGACGACAATCAACCGAGGAAATAGGCGACATTGAACTGAGGAAATGACGACATTGAACCGAGGAAATGGACGACAATAAACCGAGGAAATGGGCGACAATGAACCGAGGAAATGGATGACATTGAATCTAGGAAATGGAACACATTGATCTAAGGAAATGGGCGACATTGAACCGAGGAAATAGACGACATTGAACCAAAGAAATGGACGATATTGAATGGAGGAAATGGACGACAATCAACCGAGGAAATGGGCGACATTGAACCAAGGAAATGGACGACATTGAACCGAGGAAATAGAAGACATTGAAACGAGGAAATGGACGACAATCAACCGAGGAAATGGTTGACATTGAACCAAGGAAATGGACGACATTGAACCGAGGAAATGGCCGACAATCAACCGAGGAAATGGGCGACATTTAACCAAGGAAATGGAGAACATTGAACCGAGGAAATGGAAAAAAAATTGAACCGAGGAAATGGACGACAATCAACCGAGGAAATGGGCGTCATTGAACGGAGGAAATGGATGTCATTGAACCGAGGAAGTGGACGACAATGAACCGAGGAAATGGGTGACATTGAACCGAGGAAGTGGATGACATTGAATCTAGGAAATGGAATACATTGAACTAAGGAAATGGGCGACATTGAACCGAGGAAATAGACGACATTGAACCAAAGATGTAGACGACATTGAACCGAGGAAATGGACGATAATCAACTGAGGAAATGGGCGATATTGAACCAAGGAAATGGACGACATTGAACCGAGGAAATGGAAGACATTGAACCGAGGAAATGGACGACAATCAACCAAGGAAATGGGCTACATTGAACTGAGGAAATGGACGACATTGAACCGAGGAAATGGACGACAATCAACCGAGGAAATGGGCGACATTTAACCAAGGAAATGGAGGACATTGAACCGAGGAAATGTAAGACATTGAACCGAGGAAATGGACGAAAAACAACCGAGTAATTGGGCGACATTGAACTGAGGAAATGGACAACATTGAACCGAGGAAATGGACAACATTGAATCTATGAAATGGAATACATTGAACTAAGGAAATGGGCGATATTGAACCGAGGAAAAAGACGACATTGAACCGAGGAAATGAACGATATTGACCCGAGGAAATGGAAGACATTGAACCGAGGAAATGGACGACATTGAACCGAGGAAATGGAAGACATTGAAGTGAGTAAATGAACGACAAACATCCGAGGAAATGGCGATATTGAACTGAGGAAATGAACGACAAACATCCGAGGAAATGGCGATATTGAACTGAGGAAATGAACGACATTGAACCGAGGAAATGGACGACAATCAACCGAGGAAATGAGCGACATTGAACTGAGGAAATGGACGACATTGAACCGAGGAAATGGACGACAATCAACCGAGGAAATGGGCGACAATGAACCGAGGAAATGGATGATATTGAATCTAGGAAATGGAATGCATTGAACTAAGGAAATCGGCGACATTGAACCGAGGAAATAGACGACATTGAACCAAAGAAATGGACGATATTGAATGGAGGAAATGGACGACAATCGACCGAGGAAATGTGCGACATTGAACCAAGGAAATGGACGACATTGAACCGAGGAAATGGAAGACATTGAACCGAGGAAATGGACGACAATCAACCAAGGAAATGGTTGACATTGAACTGAGGAAATGGAGGATATTGAACCGAGGAAATGGACGACAATCAACCGAGGAAATGGGCTACATTTAACCAAGGAAATGGAGGACATTGAACCGAGGAAATGGAAGACATTGAACCGAGGAAATGGACGACAATCAACCGAGGAAATGGGAGACATTGTACTGAGGAAATAGGCGTCATTGAACCGAAGGAATAGACGACATTGACCCGAGGAAATGGACGACATTGAACCGAGGAAATGGACGACATTGAATCTCGGAAATGGAATACATTGAACTAAGGAAATGGGCAACATTGAACAGAGGAAATAGACTACATTGTACCAAAGAAATGGACGACATTGAATCGAGGAAATGGACGACAATCAACCGAGGAAATGGGCGACATTGAACCAAGGAAATGGACGACATTGAACCGAGGAAATGGGAGACATTGAACCGAGGAAATGGACGACAATTAACCGAGGAAATGGGCGACATTGAACTTAGGAAATGGAAGACATTGAACCGAGGAAATGGACGAAAATCAACCGAGGAAATGTGCGACATTTAACCAAGGAAATGGAGGATATTGAACCGAGGAAATGGAAGACATTGAACCGAGGAAATGGACGACAATCAACCGAGGAAATAGGCGACATTGAACTGAGGAAATGACGACATTGAACCGAGGAAATGGACGACAATCAACCGAGGAAATGGGCGACAATGAACCGAGGAAATGGATGACATTGAATCTAGGAAATGGAACACATTGATCTAAGGAAATGGGCGACATTGAACCGAGGAAATAGACGACATTGAACCAAAGAAATGGACGATATTGAATGGAGGAAATGGACGACAATCAACCGAGGAAATGGGCGACATTGAACCAAGGAAATGGACGACATTGAACCGAGGAAATAGAAGACATTGAAACGAGGAAATGGACGACAATCAACCGAGGAAATGGTTGACATTGAACCAAGGAAATGGACGACATTGAACCGAGGAAATGGCCGACAATCAACCGAGGAAATGGGCGACATTTAACCAAGGAAATGGAGAACATTGAACCAAGGAAATGGAAAAAAAATTGAACCGAGGAAATGGACGACAATCAACCGAGGAAATGGGCGTCATTGAACGGAGGAAATGGATGTCATTGAACCGAGGAAGTGGACGACAATGAACCGAGGAAATGGGTGACATTGAACCGAGGAAGTGGATGACATTGAATCTAGGAAATGGAATACATTGAACTAAGGAAATGTGCGACATTGAACCGAGGAAATAGACGACATTGAACCAAAGATGTAGACGACATTGAACCGAGGAAATGGACGATAATCAACTGAGGAAATGGGCGATATTGAACCAAGGAAATGGACGACATTGAACCGAGGAAATGGAAGACATTGAACCGAGGAAATGGACGACAATCAACCAAGGAAATGGGCTACATTGAACTGAGGAAATGGACGACATTGAACCGAGGAAATGGACGACAATCAACCGAGGAAATGGGCGACATTTAACCAAGGAAATGGAGGACATTGAACCGAGGAAATGTAAGACATTGAACCGAGGAAATGGACGAAAAACAACCGAGTAATTGGGCGACATTGAACTGAGGAAATGGACAACATTGAACCGAGGAAATGGACAACATTGAATCTATGAAATGGAATACATTGAACTAAGGAAATGGGCGATATTGAACCGAGGAAAAAGACGACATTGAACCGAGGAAATGAACGACATTGACCCGAGGAAATGGAAGACATTGAACCGAGGAAATGGACGACATTGAACCGAGGAAATGGAAGACATTGAAGTGAGGAAATGAACGACAAACATCCGAGGAAATGGCGATATTGAACTGAGGAAATGAACGACAAACATCCGAGGAAATGGCGATATTGAACTGAGGAAATGAACGACATTGAACCGAGGAAATGGACGACAATCAACCGAGGAAATGAGCGACATTGAACTGAGGAAATGGACGACATTGAACCGAGGAAATGGACGACAATCAACCGAGGAAATGGGCGACAATGAACCGAGGAAATGGATGATATTGAATCTAGGAAATGGAATGCATTGAACTAAGGAAATCGGCGACATTGAACCGAGGAAATAGACGACATTGAACCAAAGAAATGGACGATATTGAATGGAGGAAATGGACGACAATCGACCGAGGAAATGTGCGACATTGAACCAAGGAAATGGACGACATTGAACCGAGGAAATGGAAGACATTGAACCGAGGAAATGGACGACAATCAACCAAGGAAATGGTTGACATTGAACTGAGGAAATGGAGGATATTGAACCGAGGAAATGGACGACAATCAACCGAGGAAATGGGCTACATTTAACCAAGGAAATGGAGGACATTGAACCGAGGAAATGGAAGACATTGAACCGAGGAAATGGACGACAATCAACCGAGGAAATGGGAGACATTGTACTGAGGAAATAGGCGTCATTGAACCGAAGGAATAGACGACATTGAACCGAGGAAATGGACGACATTGAACCGAGGAAATGGACGATATTTAACCTAGGAAATGAAATACATTAAACTAAGGAAATGGGCGACATTGAGCCGAGGAAATAGACGACATTGAACCAAAGAAATGGACGATATTGAATCGAGGAAATGGACGACAATCAACCGAGGAAATGGGCGACATTCAACCAGGGAAATGGACGACATTGAACCGAGGAAATGAACGACATTGAGCCGAGAAAATGGACGACAATCAACCGAGGAAATGGGCGACATTTAACTGAGGAAATGGACGACATTGAATCGTGGAAATGGACGACAATCAACCGAGGAAATGGGCGACAATGAACCAAGGAAATGAAGGACATTGAACCGAGGAAATGGAAGACATTGAACCGAGGAAATGGACGACAATCAACCGAGGAAATGGGCGACATTAAACTGAGGAAATGGACGACATTGAACCGAGGAAATGGACGACAATCAACCGAGGAAATGGGCAACATTGAACTGAGGAAATAGACGATATTGAACCGAGGAAATGGACAACATTGAAATGAGGAAATGGACGAAAATCAACAGAGGAAATGGGCGACATTCAACCGAGGAAATGGATGACATTATACCGAGGAAATGGACAAAATTGAAATAAGGAAATGGGCGACGTTGTACTGCGGAAGTGGACGATAATGAACCGAGGAAATGGACGACAATCAACCGAGGAAATGGGCGACATTTAACCAAGGAAATGGAGGACATTGAACCGAGGAAATGGACGACAATCAACCGAGGAAATGGACGACATTTAACCAAGGAAATGGAGGACATTGAACCGAGGAAATGGACGACAATCAACCGAGGAAATGAGCGACACTGAACTGAGGAAATGGACGACATTGAACCGAGGAAATGGACGACAATCAACCGAGGAAATGGGCGACAATGAACCGAGGAAATGGATGACATTGAATATAGGAAATGGAATACATTGAACTAAGGAAATCGGCGACATTGAAACGAGGATAGACGACATTGAACCAAAGAAATGGACGATATTGAATCGAGGAAATCGACGACAATCAACCGAGGAAATGGGCGACATTGAACCAAGGAAATGGACGACATTGAACCGAGGAAATGGAAGACATTGAACCGAGGAAATGGACGACAATCAGCCGAGGAAATGGTTGACATTGAACTGAGAAAATGGAGAACATTGAACCGAGAGAAATGGACGACAATCAACCGAGGAAATGGGCTATATTTAACCAAGGAAATGGAGGACATTGAACCGAGGAAATGGAAGACATTGAACCGAGGAAATGGACGACAATCAACCGAGGAAATGGGAGACATTGAACTGAGGAAATGGATGACTTTGAACCGAGGAAGTGGACGACAATCAACCGAAGAAATGGGCGACATTGAACCGAGGAAATGGATGACATTGAATCTAGGAAATGGAATACATTGAACTAAGGAAATGGGCGACATTGAACCGAGGAAATAGACGACATTGAACCAAAGAAATGGACGACATTGAATCGAGGAAATGGACGACAATCAACTGAGGAAATGGGCGACATTGAACCAAGGAAATGGACGACATTGAACCGAGGAAATGGAAGACATTGAACCGAGGAAATGGACGACAATCAAGCGAGGAAATGGGCGACATTGAACTGAGGAAATGGACGACTTTGAACCGAGGAAATGGACGACAATCAACCGAGGAAATGGGCGACATTTAACCAAGGAAATGGAGGACATTGAACCGAGGAAATGGACGACATTGAACCGAGGAATTGGACGACAAACAACCGAGTAAATGGGCGACATTGAACTGAGGAAATGGACGACATTGAATCTATGAAAGGGAATACATTGAACTAAGGAAATGGGCGACATTGAACCGAGGAAATAGACGACATTGAACAGAGGAAATGGACGACATTGACCCGAGGAAATGGAAGACATTGAACCGAGGAAATGGACGACATTGAACCTAGGAAATGGAAGACATTGAAGTGAGGAAATGGACCACAAACATCCGAGGAAATGGCGATATTGAACTGCGGAAATGGACGATATTGAAACGAGGAAATGGACGACAATCAACCGAGGAAATGGGCGCATTGAACCAAGGAAATGGACGACATTGAACCGAGGAAATGGAAGACATTGAACCGAAGAAATGGACGACAATCAACCGAGAAAATGGGCGACATTGAACTGAGGAAATGGACGACATTGAACCGAGGAAATGGACGACAATCAACCGAGGATATGGGCGACATTGAACCGAGGAAAAGGATGACATTGAACCGAGGAAATGGACAACATTGAAATAAGGAAATGGGCGACTTTGTACTGCGGATATAGATGACAATGAACCGAGAAATGGACGACATTGAAGCGAAGAAATGAAAGAAATTGAACCGAGGAAAATGACGACAATCAACCGAGGAAATGGGCGACAATGAACTGAGGAAATGGAGAATATTGAATCGAGGAAATGCAAGACATTGTACTGAGTAAATGGACGACATTGAACATAGGAAATGGGTGATATTGAACCCAGGAAATGGACGACATTGAACTGGGGAAATGGAACACATTGAATTGAGGAAATGGACCACAATCAACCGCGGGCAACATTGAACTGAAGAAATGGACGACATTGAACCGAGGAAGTGGACGACAATCAACCGAGGAAATGGGCGACAATAAACCGAGGAAATGGATGACATTGAATCTAGGAAGTGGAATACATTGAACTAAGGAAATGGGCGACATTGAACCGAGGAAATAGACGACATTGAACCAAAGAAATGGACGATATTGAATGGAGGAAATGGACGACAATCAACCTAGGAAATGAGCGACATTGAACCAAGGAAATGGACGACATTGAAACGAGGAAATGGAAGACATTGAACCGAGGAAATGGACGACAATCAACCGAGGAAATGGTTGACATTGAACCAAGGAAATGGAGGACATTGAAACTAGGAAACGGACGACAATCAACCGAGGAAATTGGCGACATTTAACCAAGGAAATGGAGGACATTGAACCGAGGAAATGGAAGACATTGAACCGAGGAAATGGACGACAATCAACCGAGGAAATGGGCGACATTGAACTGAGGAAATGGACGACATTGAACCGAGGAAGTGGACGACAATCAACCGAGGAAATGGGCGACATTGAACCGAGGAAATGGATGAAATTGAATCTAGGAAATGGAATACATTGAACTAAGGAAATGGGCGACATTGAACCGAGGAAATAGACGACATTGAACCAAAGAAATGGACGACATTGAATCGAGGAAATGGACGACAATCAACTGAGGAAAGGGGCGACATTGAACCAAGGAAATGGACGATACTGAACCGAGGAAGTGGAAGACATTGGACCGAGGAAATGGACGACAATCAACCGAGGAAAGGGGTGACATTGAACTGAGGAAATGGACGACATTGAACCAAGGAAATGGACGACAATCAACCGAGGAAATGGGCGACATTTAACCAAGGAAATGGAGGACATTGAACCGAGGAAATGGAAGACATTGAACCGAGGAAATGGACGACAAACAACCGAGTAAATGGGCGACATTGAACTGAGGAAATGGACGACATTGAACCGAGGAAATGGACAACATTGAATCTATGAAATGGAATACATTGAACTAAGGAAATGGGCGACATTGAACCGAGGAAATAGACGACATTGAACCGAGGAAATGGATGACATAGACCCGAGGAAATGGAAGACATTGAATCGAGGAAATGGACGATATTGAACCTAGGAAATGGAAGACATTGAAGTGAGGAAATGGACGACAAACATCCGAGGAAATGGCGATATTGAACTAAGGAAATATACGACATTGAACCGAGTAAATGGACGACAATCAACCGAGGAAATGGGCGCATTGAACCAAGGAAATGGACGACATTGAACCGAGGAAATGGAAGACATTGAACCGAAAAAATGGGGAACAATCAACCGAGGAAATGGGCGATATTGAACTGAGGAAATGGACGACATTGAACCGAGCAAATGGACGACAATCAACCGAAGAAATGGGCGACATTGAACCGAGGAAATGGATGACATTCAACCGAGGAAATGGACAACATTGAAATAAGGAAATGGGCGACTTTGCACTGCGGAAATGGATGACAATGAACCGAGGAAATGGACGACATTGAAGCGAAGAAATGAAAGAAATTGAACCGAGGAAAATTGCGACAATCAACCGAGGAAATGGGCGACATTGAACTGACGAAATGGACGATATTGAAGCGAGGAAATGCAAGACATTGTACTGAGTAAATGGACGACATTGAACATAGGAAATGGGTGATATTGAACCCAGGAAATGGACGACATTGAACTGGGGAAATGGAACACATTGAATTAAGGAAATGGACCACAATCAACCGCGGGCAACATTGAACTGAGGAAATGGACGATATTGAACCGAGGAAATGGACGACAATCAACCGAGGAAATGGGCGACATTGTACTGAGGAAATAGTCGACATTGAACCGAAGGAATGGACGACAATGAATGATATTGAACCGAGGAAATAGACGACATTGAACCTAGGAAATGGAATACATTGAACTAACGAAATGGGCGACATTGAACCGAGGAAATAGACGACATTGAAACAAAGAAATGGACGACATTGAATCGAGGAAATGGACGACAATCAACCGAAGAAATGGGCGACATTGAACCAAGGAAATGGATGACATTGAACCGAGGAAATGGAAAACATTGAACCAAGGAAATGGACGACAATCAACCGAGGAAATGGGCGACATTGAACTGAGGAAATGGACGACAGTGAACCGAGGAAATGGACGACAATCAACCGAGAAAATGGACGACATTGAACCGAGGAAATGGAAGATATTTAACCAAGGATATGGATGACATTGAACTGGGGAAATGGGTGACATTGAACCGAGGAAATGGACGACATTGAACCGAGGAAATGGACAACATTGAACCAAGGATATGGGCGACATTGTACTGGGCAAATTGAAGACATTGAACCGAGGGAATGGACGATATTGAACCGAGGAAATGGATGAGAATGAAACGAGGAAATGGACGACATTGAACCAAAGAAATGGACGATATTGAACTGAGGAAATGGGCGACATTGTATTGAGAAAATGGGCGACAATGAACAGAGGAAATGGATGACATTGAACATAGGAAATGGACGACATTGAACCGATGAAATAGACGACATTGTACCGAGGAAATGGACGACATTGACCCGAGGAAATGGAAGACATTGAACCGCGGAAATGGACGACAATCAACAGAGGAAATGGGCGACATGGAACTGAGGAAAATGGACGACATTAAACCGAGGAAATGGACGACAATCAAACGAGAAAATGGGCGACATTGAATCGAGGAAATGGACGACATTGAACCGAGGAAGTGGACGACATTGAACCGAGGAAATGGACGACAATGAAACGAGGAAATGGGCGACATTGAAATGAGGAAATGGACGACATTGAACCGAGGAAATGGACGACAATCAACCGAGGAAATGAGCGACATTGAACCGTGGAAATGGATGACATTGAACCGAGGAAATGGACAATATTGAAATAAGGAAATGGGCGACTTTGCACTGCGGAAATGGACGAGAATGAACCGAGGAAATGGACGACATTGAAGCGAAGAAATGAAAGACTTTGAACCGAGGAAATGGACGACAATCAACCGAGGAAATGGGCGGCATTGAACCGAGGAAATGGATGACATTGAACAGAGGAAATGGACAATATTGAAATAAGGAAATGGGCGACTTTGCACTGCGGAAATCGACAAGAATGAACCGAGGAAATGGACGACATTGAGCGAAAAAATGAAAGACATTCAACCGAGGAAATGGACGAGAATCAACCGAGGAAATGGGCGACATTGAACTGAGGAAATGGACGTTATTGGACCGAGGAAATGGACGACATTGTACTGAGGAAATGGACGACATTGAACATAGGAAATGGGTGATATTGAACCCAGGAAATGGACGACATTGAAATGGGGAAATGGAACACATTAAATCGAGGAAATGGACCACAATCAACCGAGGAAATGGACGACAATGAAACGAGGAAATGGGCAACATTGAACTGAGGAAATGGACGATATTGAACCGAGCAAATGGACGAAAATCAACCGAGGAAATGGGCGATATTGTACTGAGGAAATGGGCGACATTGAACCGAAGGAATGGACGACATTGAACCAAGGAAATGGACGACATTGAACATTGGAAATGGACGACATTGAACCTAGGAAATAGGAGTACATTGAACTAAGGAAATGGGCGACATTGTACTGAGGAAATGGACGACAGTGAACAGAGGAAATGAACGACATTGAACCTTGGAAATGGACGACACTGAACCGAAGAAATGGACGACAATCAACCGTGGAAATGGGCGATATTGAACTGAGGAAACGGACAACATTGAACCGAGGAAATGGACGACATTGTACTGAGGAAATGGACGACATTGAACACAGGATATGGGCGACATTGAACCGAGGAAATGGACGACATTGAACAGAGGAAATGGAAGAAATTGAACCAAGGAAATGGACAACATTGAACCGAGGAAATGGACGACATTGCACCGAGGAAATGGACGAAAATCAAATGAGGAAATGGGCGACATTGAAGCGAGGAAATGGACGACATTGAACCGAGGAAATGGACAACATTGAACTAAGGAAATGGGCGACATTGTACTGAGGAAATGGACGACAATGAACAGAGTAAATGGAAGACATTGAACCGAGGAAATGGACGACAATGAAACGAGGAAATGGGCGACATTGAAATGAGGAAATGGACGACATTGAACCGAGGAAATGGACGACAATCAACCGAGGAAATGGGCGACATTGAACCGAGGAAATGGATGACATTGAACCGAGGAAATGGACAATATTGAAATAAGGAAATGGGCGACTTTGCACTGAGGAAATGGACGACAGTGAGCCGAGTAAATGGACGACACTGAACCGAGGAAATGGAAGATATTGAACCAAGAATATGGACGTCATTGAACTGGGGAAATGGAAAACATTGAACCGAGGGAATGGACGACATTGAACCGAGGAAATGGACGACATTGAACCGAGGAAATGGACGACAATCAACCGAGGAAATGGGCGACATTTAACCAATTAAATGGAGGACATTGAACCGAGGAAATGGAGGACTTTGAACCGAGGAAATGGACGACAATGAACAGAGGAAATGGATGACATTGATCATAGGAAATGGACGACATTGAACCGAGGAAATGGAAGACATTGAACCGAGGAAATGGACGACAATCAGCCGAGGAAATGGTTGACATTGAACTGAGAAAATGGAGAACATTGAACCGAGAGAAATGGACGACAATCAACCGAGGAAATGGGCTATATTTAACCAAGGAAATGGAGGACATTGAACCGAGGAAATGGAAGACATTGAACCGAGGAAATGGACGACAATCAACCGAGGAAATGGGAGACATTGAACTGAGGAAATGGATGACTTTGAACCGAGGAAGTGGACGACAATCAACCGAAGAAATGGGCGACATTGAACCGAGGAAATGGATGACATTGAATCTAGGAAATGGAATACATTGAACTAAGGAAATGGGCGACATTGAACCGAGGAAATAGACGACATTGAACCAAAGAAATGGACGACATTGAATCGAGGAAATGGACGACAATCAACTGAGGAAATGGGCGACATTGAACCAAGGAAATGGACGACATTGAACCGAGGAAATGGAAGACATTGAACCGAGGAAATGGACGACAATCAAGCGAGGAAATGGGCGACATTGAACTGAGGAAATGGACGACTTTGAACCGAGGAAATGGACGACAATCAACCGAGGAAATGGGCGACATTTAACCAAGGAAATGGAGGACATTGAACCGAGGAAATGGACGACATTGAACCGAGGAATTGGACGACAAACAACCGAGTAAATGGGCGACATTGAACTGAGGAAATGGACGACATTGAATCTATGAAAGGGAATACATTGAACTAAGGAAATGGGCGACATTGAACCGAGGAAATAGACGACATTGAACAGAGGAAATGGACGACATTGACCCGAGGAAATGGAAGACATTGAACCGAGGAAATGGACGACATTGAACCTAGGAAATGGAAGACATTGAAGTGAGGAAATGGACCACAAACATCCGAGGAAATGGCGATATTGAACTGCGGAAATGGACGATATTGAAACGAGGAAATGGACGACAATCAACCGAGGAAATGGGCGCATTGAACCAAGGAAATGGACGACATTGAACCGAGGAAATGGAAGACATTGAACCGAAGAAATGGACGACAATCAACCGAGAAAATGGGCGACATTGAACTGAGGAAATGGACGACATTGAACCGAGGAAATGGACGACAATCAACCGAGGATATGGGCGACATTGAACCGAGGAAAAGGATGACATTGAACCGAGGAAATGGACAACATTGAAATAAGGAAATGGGCGACTTTGTACTGCGGATATAGATGACAATGAACCGAGAAATGGACGACATTGAAGCGAAGAAATGAAAGAAATTGAACCGAGGAAAATGACGACAATCAACCGAGGAAATGGGCGACAATGAACTGAGGAAATGGAGAATATTGAATCGAGGAAATGCAAGACATTGTACTGAGTAAATGGACGACATTGAACATAGGAAATGGGTGATATTGAACCCAGGAAATGGACGACATTGAACTGGGGAAATGGAACACATTGAATTGAGGAAATGGACCACAATCAACCGCGGGCAACATTGAACTGAAGAAATGGACGACATTGAACCGAGGAAGTGGACGACAATCAACCGAGGAAATGGGCGACAATAAACCGAGGAAATGGATGACATTGAATCTAGGAAGTGGAATACATTGAACTAAGGAAATGGGCGACATTGAACCGAGGAAATAGACGACATTGAACCAAAGAAATGGACGATATTGAATGGAGGAAATGGACGACAATCAACCTAGGAAATGAGCGACATTGAACCAAGGAAATGGACGACATTGAAACGAGGAAATGGAAGACATTGAACCGAGGAAATGGACGACAATCAACCGAGGAAATGGTTGACATTGAACCAAGGAAATGGAGGACATTGAAACTAGGAAACGGACGACAATCAACCGAGGAAATTGGCGACATTTAACCAAGGAAATGGAGGACATTGAACCGAGGAAATGGAAAGACATTGAACCGAGGAAATGGACGACAATCAACCGAGGAAAATGGGCGACATTGAACTGAGGAAATGGACGACATTGAACCGAGGAAGTGGACGACAATCACCGAGGAAATGGGCGACATTGAACCGAGGAAATGGATGAAATTGAATCTAGGAAAAGGAATACATTGAACTAAGGAAATGGCGACATTGAACCGAGGAAATAGACACATTGAAACAAAGAAATGGACGACATTGAATCGAGGAAATGGACGACAATCAACCGAAGAAATGGGCGACATTGAACCAAGGAAATGGATGACATTAAACCGAGGAAATGGAAAAATTGAACCAAGGAAATGGACGACAATCAACCGAGGAAATGGGCGACATTGAACTGAGGAAATGGACGGACAGTGAACCGAGAAATGGACGACAATCAACCGAGAAAATGGACGACATTGAACCGAGGAAAGAAGATATTTAACCAAGGATATGGATGACATTGAACTGGGGAAATGGGTGACATTGAACCGAGGAAATGGACGACATTGAACCGAGGAAATGGACAACATTGAACCAAGGATATGGGCGACATTGTACTGGGCAAATTGAAGACATTGAACCGAGGGAATGGACGATATTGAACCGAGGAAATGGATGAGAATGAAACGAGGAAATGGACGACATTGAACCAAAGAAATGGACGATATTGAACTGAGGAAATGGGCGACATTGTATTGAGAAAATGGGCGACAATGAACAGAGGAAATGGATGACATTGAACATAGGAAATGGACGACATTGAACCGATGAAATAGACGACATTGTACCGAGGAAATGGACGACATTGACCCGAGGAAATGGAAGACATTGAACCGCGGAAATGGACGACAATCAACAGAGGAAATGGGCGACATGGAACTGAGGAAAATGGACGACATTAAACCGAGGAAATGGACGACAATCAAACGAGAAAATGGGCGACATTGAATCGAGGAAATGGACGACATTGAACCGAGGAAGTGGACGACATTGAACCGAGGAAATGGACGACAATGAAACGAGGAAATGGGCGACATTGAAATGAGGAAATGGACGACATTGAACCGAGGAAATGGACGACAATCAACCGAGGAAATGAGCGACATTGAACCGTGGAAATGGATGACATTGAACCGAGGAAATGGACAATATTGAAATAAGGAAATGGGCGACTTTGCACTGCGGAAATGGACGAGAATGAACCGAGGAAATGGACGACATTGAAGCGAAGAAATGAAAGACTTTGAACCGAGGAAATGGACGACAATCAACCGAGGAAATGGGCGGCATTGAACCGAGGAAATGGATGACATTGAACAGAGGAAATGGACAATATTGAAATAAGGAAATGGGCGACTTTGCACTGCGGAAATCGACAAGAATGAACCGAGGAAATGGACGACATTGAGCGAAAAAATGAAAGACATTCAACCGAGGAAATGGACGAGAATCAACCGAGGAAATGGGCGACATTGAACTGAGGAAATGGACGTTATTGGACCGAGGAAATGGACGACATTGTACTGAGGAAATGGACGACATTGAACATAGGAAATGGGTGATATTGAACCCAGGAAATGGACGACATTGAAATGGGGAAATGGAACACATTAAATCGAGGAAATGGACCACAATCAACCGAGGAAATGGACGACAATGAAACGAGGAAATGGGCAACATTGAACTGAGGAAATGGACGATATTGAACCGAGCAAATGGACGAAAATCAACCGAGGAAATGGGCGATATTGTACTGAGGAAATGGGCGACATTGAACCGAAGGAATGGACGACATTGAACCAAGGAAATGGACGACATTGAACATTGGAAATGGACGACATTGAACCTAGGAAATAGGAGTACATTGAACTAAGGAAATGGGCGACATTGTACTGAGGAAATGGACGACAGTGAACAGAGGAAATGAACGACATTGAACCTTGGAAATGGACGACACTGAACCGAAGAAATGGACGACAATCAACCGTGGAAATGGGCGATATTGAACTGAGGAAACGGACAACATTGAACCGAGGAAATGGACGACATTGTACTGAGGAAATGGACGACATTGAACACAGGATATGGGCGACATTGAACCGAGGAAATGGACGACATTGAACAGAGGAAATGGAAGAAATTGAACCAAGGAAATGGACAACATTGAACCGAGGAAATGGACGACATTGCACCGAGGAAATGGACGAAAATCAAATGAGGAAATGGGCGACATTGAAGCGAGGAAATGGACGACATTGAACCGAGGAAATGGACAACATTGAACTAAGGAAATGGGCGACATTGTACTGAGGAAATGGACGACAATGAACAGAGTAAATGGAAGACATTGAACCGAGGAAATGGACGACAATGAAACGAGGAAATGGGCGACATTGAAATGAGGAAATGGACGACATTGAACCGAGGAAATGGACGACAATCAACCGAGGAAATGGGCGACATTGAACCGAGGAAATGGATGACATTGAACCGAGGAAATGGACAATATTGAAATAAGGAAATGGGCGACTTTGCACTGAGGAAATGGACGACAGTGAGCCGAGTAAATGGACGACACTGAACCGAGGAAATGGAAGATATTGAACCAAGAATATGGACGTCATTGAACTGGGGAAATGGAAAACATTGAACCGAGGGAATGGACGACATTGAACCGAGGAAATGGACGACATTGAACCGAGGAAATGGACGACAATCAACCGAGGAAATGGGCGACATTTAACCAATTAAATGGAGGACATTGAACCGAGGAAATGGAGGACTTTGAACCGAGGAAATGGACGACAATGAACAGAGGAAATGGATGACATTGATCATAGGAAATGGACGACATTGAACCGAGGAAATAGACGACATTGAACTGAGGAAATGGACGACATTGAACATAAGAAATTAACGACATTGAACCGAGGAAATGGACGACATTGACCCGAGGAAATGGAAAACATTGAACCGAAAAAATGGACGACAATTAACCGAGGAAATTAGCGACATTGAATCGAGGAAATGGACGACAGTGACCCGAGGAAATGGAAGACATTGAACCCAGGAAATGGACGACAATTAACCGAGGAAATGGGCGACACTGAACTGAGGAAATGGACGACATTGAAACGAGGAAATGGAGGACAATTAACCGAAAAATTGGGCGACATTGAACCGAGGAAATGAACGACATTGAACGGAGGAAGTGGAAGACATTGAACCAAGGATATGGACGACATTCAACCGAGGAAATGGTTGACTTTGAACATAGGAAATGGAGGACATTGAACCGAGGAAATGGACGACAATCAACCGAGGAAATGGGCGACATTTAACCAAGGAAATGGAGGACATTGAACCGAGGAAATGGTTGACTTTGAACATAGGAAATGGAGGACATTGAACCGAGGAAATGGACGACAATCAACCGAGGAAATGGGCGACATTTAACCAAGGAAATGGAGGACATTGAACCGAGGAAATGGAAGACATTGAACCGAGGAAATGGACGACAATCAACCGAGGAAATGGGCGACATTGAACTGAGGAAATGGACGACATTGAACCGAGGAAGTGGACGACAATCAACCGAGGAAATGGGCGACATTGAACCGAGAAAATGGATGACACTGAATCTAGGAAATGGAATATATTGAACTAAGGAAATGAGCGACATTGAACCGAGGAAATAGACGACATTGAACCAAAGAAATGGACGACATTGAATCGAGGAAATGGACGACAATCAACTGAGGAAATGGGCGACATTGAACCAAGGAAATGGACGACATTGAACCGAGGAAATGGAAGACATTGAACCAAGGAAATGGACGACAATCAACCGAGGAAATGGGCGACATTGAACTGAGGAAATGGACGACATTGAACCGAGGAAATGGACGACAATCAACCGAGGAAATGGGCGACATTTAACCAAGCAAATGGAGGACATTGAACCGAGGAAATGGAAGACATTGAACCGAGGAAATGGACGACAAACAACCGAGTAAATGGGCGACATTGAACTGAGGAAATGGACTACATTGAATCGAGGAAATGGACAACATTGAATCTATGAAATGGAATACATTGAAATAAGGAAATGGGCGACATTGAACCGAGGAAATGGACGACATTGACCCGAGGAAATGGAAGACATTGAACCGAGGAAATGGACGACATTGAACCGAGGAAATGGAAGACATTGAAGTGAGGAAATGGATGACAAACATCCGAGGAAATGGCGATATTGAACTGAGGAAATGGACGACATTGAACCGAGGAAATGGACGACAATCAACCGAGGAAATAGGCGCATTGAACCAAGGAAATGGACGACATTGAACCGAGGAAATGGAAGACATTGAACCGAAGAAATGGACGACGATCAACCGAGGAAATGGGCGACATTGAACTGAGGAAATGGACGACATTGAACCGAGGAAATGGACGACAATCAACCGAGGAAATGGGCGACATTGAACCGAGGAAATGGATGACATTGAACCGAGGAAATGGACAAAAATGAAGCGAAGAAATGAAAGAAATTGAACCGAGGAAAATGACGACAATCAACCGAGGAAATGGGCGATATTGAACTGAGGAAATGGACGATATTGAAGCGAAGAAATGGAAGACATTGTACTGAGTAAATGGACGACATTGAACATAGGAAATGGGTGATATTGAACCCAGGAAATGGACGACATTGAACTGGGTAAATGGAACACATTGAATTGAGGAAATGGACGACAATCAACCAAGGGCAACATTGAACTGAGGAAATGGACGACATTGAACCGAGGAAATGGACGACAATCAACCGAGGAAATGGCGACATTGTACTGAGGAAATAGGAGACATTGAAACAAAGGAATGGAATACATTGAACCGAGGAAATGAATGACATTGAACCGAGGAAATGGACGACATTGAACCTAGGAAATGGAATACATTGAACTAACGAAATGGGCGACATTGAACCGAGGAAATAGACAACATTGAAACAAAGAAATGGACGACATTGAATCGAGGAAATGACGACAATCAACCGAGGAAATGGGCGACATTGAACCAAGGAAATGGACGACATTGAACCGAGGCAATGAAACACATACAACCGAGTAAATGGACGACAATCAACCGAGGAAATGAGCGACATTGAACTGAGGAAATGGACGATATTGAACCGAGGAAATGGACGACAATCAACCGAGGAAATGTGCGACATTTAACCAAGGAAATGGAGGACATTAAACCGAGAAAATGGAAGACATTGAACCGAGGAAATGGACGACAATCAACCGAGGAAATGAGCGACATTGAACTGAGGAAATGGACGACATTGAACCGAGGAAATGGACGACAATCAACCGAGGAAATGGGCGGCAATGAACCGAGGAAATGGATGACATTGAATCTAGGAAATGGAATACATTGAACTAAGGAAATGTGCGACATCGAACCGAGGAAATAGACAACATTGAACCAAAGAAATGGACGATATTGAATGGAGGAAATAGACGACAATCAACCGAGGAAATGGGCGACATTGAATCAAAGGAAATGGACGACATTCAACCGAGGAAATGGAAGACATTGAACCAAGGAAATGGACGACAATCAACCGAGGAAATGGGCGACATTGAACTGAGGAAATGGACGACATTGAACCGAGGAAATGGACGACAATCAACCGATGAAATGGGCGACATTGAACTGAGGAAATGGACGACATTGAACCGAGGAAGTGGACGACAATCAACCGAGGAAATGGGCGACATTGAACCGAGGAAATGGATGACATTGAATCTAGGAAATGGAATACATTGAACTAAGGAAATGGGCGACATTGAACCGAGGAAATAGACGACATTGAACCAAAGAAATGGACGACATTGAATCGAGGAAATGGACGAGAATCAACTGAGGAAATGGGCGACATTGAACCAAGGAAATGGACGACATTGAACCGAGGAAATGGAAGACATTGAACCAAGGAAATGGACGACAATCAACCGAGGAAATGGGCGACATTGAACTGAGGAAATGGACGACACTGAAACGAGGAAATGGACAACAATCAACCGAGGAAATGGGCGACATTTAACCAAGCAAATGGAGGACATTGAACCGAGGAAATGGAAGACATTGAACCGAGGAAATGGACGATAAACAACCGAGTAAATGGGCGACATTGAACTGAGGAAATGGACGACATTGAACCGAGGAAATGGACAATATTGAATATATGAAATGGAATACATTGAAATAAGGAAATGGGCGACATTGAACCGAGGAAATAGACGACATTGAACCGAGGAAATGGATGACATTGACCCGAGGAAATGGAAGACATTGAACCGAGGAAATGGATGACATTGAACCGAGGAAATGGAAGACATTGAAGTGAGAAAATGGACGACAAACATCCGAGGAAATGGCGATATTGAACTGAGGAAATGGACGACATTGAACCGAGGATATGGACGACAATCAACCGAGGAAATGGGCGCATTGAACCAAGGAAATGGACGACAGTGAACCGAGGAAATGGAAGACATTGAACCGAAGAAATGGACGACGATCAACCGAGGAAATGGGCGACATTGAACTGAGGAAATGGACGACATTGAACCGAGGAAATGGACGACAATCAACTGAGGAAATGGGCGACATTGAACCGAAGAAATGGATGACATTGAACCGAGGAAATGGACAACATTGAAGCGAAGAAATGAAAGAAATTGAACCGAGGAAAATGACGACAATCAACCGAGGAAATGGGCGACATTGAACTGAGGAAATGGACGATATTCAAGCGAGGAAATGGAAGACATTGTACTGAGTAAATGGACGACATTGAACACAGGAAATGGGTGATATTGAACCCAGGAAATGGACGACATTGAACTGGGTAAATGGAACACATTGAATTGAGGAAATGGACGACAATCAACCACGGGCAACATTGAACTGAGGAAATGGACGACATTGAACCGAGGAAATGGACGACAATCAACCGATGAAATGGCGACATTGTACTGAGGAAATAGGAGACATTGAACCAAAGGAATGGACGACATTGAACCGAGGAAATGAATGACATTGAACCGAGGAAATGGACGACATTGAACCTAGGAAATGGAATACATTGAACTAACGAAATGGGCGACATTGAACCGAGGAAATAGACGACATTGAAACAAAGAAATGGACGACATTGAATCGAGGAAATGGACGACAATCAACCGAGGAAATGGGCGACATTAAACCAAGGAAATGGACGACATTGAACCGAGGAAATGGAAGACATACAACCGAGGAAATGGACGACAATCAACCGAGGAAATGGGCGATATTGAACTGAGGAAATGGACGATATTGAACAAAAGAAATGGACGACAATCAACCGAGGAAATGTGCGACATTTAACCAAGGAAATGGAGGACATTGAACCGAGGAAATGGAAGACATTGAACCGAGGAAATGGACGACAATCAACCGAGGAAATGAGCGACATTGAACTGAGGAAATGGACGACATTGAACCGAGGAAATGGACGACAATCAACCGAGGAAATAGGCGGCAATGAAGTAAGGAAATGGATGACATTGAATCTAGGAAATGGAATACATTGAACTAAGGAAATGGGCGACATCGAACCGAGGAAATAGACGACAATGAACCAAAGAAATGGACGATATTGAATGGAGGAAATGGACGACAATCAACCGAGGAAATGGGCGACATTGAACCAAGGAAATGGACGACATTGAACCGAGGAAATGGAAGACATTGAACCAAGGAAATGGACGACAATCAACCGAGGAAATGGGCGACATTGAACTGAGGAAATGGACGACATTGAACCGAGGAAATGGACGACAATCAACCGAGGAAATGGGCGACATTGAACTGAGGAAATGGACGACATTGAACCGAGGAAGTGGACGACAATCAACCGAGGAAATGGGCGACATTGAACCGAGGAAATGGATGACATTGAATCTAGGAAATGGAATACATTGAACTAAGGAAATGGGCGACATTGAACCGAGGAAATAGACGACATTGAACCAAAGAAATGGACGACATTGAATCGAGGAAATGGACGACAATCAACTGAGGAAATGGGCGACATTTAACCAAGGAAATGGACGACATTGAACCGAGGAAATGGAAGACATTGAACCAAGGAAATGGACGACAATCAACCGAGGAAATGGGCGACATTGAACTGAGGAAATGGACGACACTGAAACGAGGAAATGGACGACAATCAACCGAGGAAATGGGCGACATTTAACCAAGCAAATGGAGGACATTGAACCGAGGAAATGGAAGACATTGAACCGAGGAAATGGACGACAAACAACCGAGTAAATGGGCGACATTGAACTGAGGAAATGGACGACATTGAACCGAGGAAATGGACAACATTGAATCTATGAAATGGAATACATTGAAATAAGGAAATGAGCGACATTGAACCGAGGAAATAGACGACATTGAACCGAGGAAATGGACGACATTGACCCGAGGAAATGGAAGACATTGAACCGAGGAAATGGACGACATTGAACCGAGGAAATGGAAGACATTGAAGTGAGGAAATGGACGACAAACATCCGAGGAAATGGCGATATTGAACTGAGGAAATGGACGACATTGAACCGAGGAAATGGACGACAATCAACCGAGGAAATGGGCGCATTGAACCAAGGAAATGGACGACATTGAACCGAGGAAATGGAAGACATTGAACCGAAGAAATGGACGACGATCAACCGAGGAAATGGGCGACATTGAACTGAGGAAATGGACGACATTGAACCGAGGAAATGGACGACAATCAACCGAGGAAATGGGCGACATTGAACCGAGGAAATGGATGACATTGAACCGAGGAAATGGACAACATTGAAGCGAAGAAATGAAAGAAATTGAACCGAGGAAAATGACGACAATCAACCGAGGAAATGGGCGACATTGAACTGAGGAAATGGACGATATTGAAGCGAGGAAATGGAAGACATTGTACTGAGTAAATGGACGACATTGAACATAGGAAATGGGTGATATTGAACCCAGGAAATGGACGACATTGAACTGGGTAAATGGAACACATTGAATTGAGGAAATGGACCACAATCAAACACGGGCAACATTGAACTGAGGAAATGGACGACATTGAACCGAGGAAATGGACGACAATCAACCGAGGAAATGGCGACATTGTACTGAGGAAATAGGAGACATTGAACCAAAGGAATGGACGACATTGAACCGAGGAAATGAATGACATTGAACCGAGGAAATGGACGACATTGAACCTAGGAAATGGAATACATTGAACTAACGAAATGGGCGACATTGAACCGAGGAAATAGACGACAGTGAAACAAAAAAATGGACGACATTGAATCGAGGAAATGACGACAATCAACCGAGGAAATGGGCGACATTGAACCAAGGAAATGGACGACATTGAACCGAGGAAATGGAAGACATTGAACCGAGGAAATGGACGACAATCAACCGAGGAAATGGGCGACATTTAACCAAGGAAATGGAGGACATTGAACCGAGGAAATGGAAGACATTGAACCGAGGAAATGGACGACAATCAACCGAGGAAATGAGCGACATTGAACTGAGGAAATGGACGACATTGAACCGAGGAAATGGACGACAATCAACCGAGGAAATAGGCGGCAATGAAGTAAGGAAATGGATGACATTGAATCTAGGAAATGGAATACATTGAACTAACGAAATGGGCGACATTGAACCGAGGAAATAGACGACATTGAAACAAAGAAATGGACGACATTGAATCGAGGAAATGGACGACAATCAACCGAGGAAATGGGCGACATTAAACCAAGGAAATGGACGACATTGAACCGAGGAAATGGAAGACATACAACCGAGGAAATGGACGACAATCAACCGAGGAAATGGGCGATATTGAACTGAGGAAATGGACGATATTGAACAAAAGAAATGGACGACAATCAACCGAGGAAATGTGCGACATTTAACCAAGGAAATGGAGGACATTGAACCGAGGAAATGGAAGACATTGAACCGAGGAAATGGACGACAATCAACCGAGGAAATGAGCGACATTGAACTGAGGAAATGGACGACATTGAACCGAGGAAATGGACGACAATCAACCGAGGAAATAGGCGGCAATGAAGTAAGGAAATGGATGACATTGAATCTAGGAAATGGAATACATTGAACTAAGGAAATGGGCGACATCGAACCGAGGAAATAGACGACAATGAACCAAAGAAATGGACGATATTGAATGGAGGAAATGGACGACAATCAACCGAGGAAATGGGCGACATTGAACCAAGGAAATGGACGACATTGAACCGAGGAAATGGAAGACATTGAACCAAGGAAATGGACGACAATCAACCGAGGAAATGGGCGACATTGAACTGAGGAAATGGACGACATTGAACCGAGGAAATGGACGACAATCAACCGAGGAAATGGGCGACATTGAACTGAGGAAATGGACGACATTGAACCGAGGAAGTGGACGACAATCAACCGAGGAAATGGGCGACATTGAACCGAGGAAATGGATGACATTGAATCTAGGAAATGGAATACATTGAACTAAGGAAATGGGCGACATTGAACCGAGGAAATAGACGACATTGAACCAAAGAAATGGACGACATTGAATCGAGGAAATGGACGACAATCAACTGAGGAAATGGGCGACATTTAACCAAGGAAATGGACGACATTGAACCGAGGAAATGGAAGACATTGAACCAAGGAAATGGACGACAATCATTAGAGAAAATGGGCGACATTGAACTGAGGAAATGGACGACACTGAAACGAGGAAATGGACGACAATCAACCGAGGAAATGGGCGACATTTAACCAAGCAAATGGAGGACATTGAACCGAGGAAATGGAAGACATTGAACCGAGGAAATGGACGACAAACAACCGAGTAAATGGGCGACATTGAACTGAGGAAATGGACGACATTGAACCGAGGAAATGGACAACATTGAATCTATGAAATGGAATACATTGAAATAAGGAAATGAGCGACATTGAACCGAGGAAATAGACGACATTGAACCGAGGAAATGGACGACATTGACCCGAGGAAATGGAAGACATTGAACCGAGGAAATGGACGACATTGAACCGAGGAAATGGAAGACATTGAAGTGAGGAAATGGACGACAAACATCCGAGGAAATGGCGATATTGAACTGAGGAAATGGACGACATTGAACCGAGGAAATGGACGACAATCAACCGAGGAAATGGGCGCATTGAACCAAGGAAATGGACGACATTGAACCGAGGAAATGGAAGACATTGAACCGAAGAAATGGACGACGATCAACCGAGGAAATGGGCGACATTGAACTGAGGAAATGGACGACATTGAACCGAGGAAATGGACGACAATCAACCGAGGAAATGGGCGACATTGAACCGAGGAAATGGATGACATTGAACCGAGGAAATGGACAACATTGAAGCGAAGAAATGAAAGAAATTGAACCGAGGAAAATGACGACAATCAACCGAGGAAATGGGCGACATTGAACTGAGGAAATGGACGATATTGAAGCGAGGAAATGGAAGACATTGTACTGAGTAAATGGACGACATTGAACATAGGAAATGGGTGATATTGAACCCAGGAAATGGACGACATTGAACTGGGTAAATGGAACACATTGAATTGAGGAAATGGACCACAATCAAACACGGGCAACATTGAACTGAGGAAATGGACGACATTGAACCGAGGAAATGGACGACAATCAACCGAGGAAATGGCGACATTGTACTGAGGAAATAGGAGACATTGAACCAAAGGAATGGACGACATTGAACCGAGGAAATGAATGACATTGAACCGAGGAAATGGACGACATTGAACCTAGGAAATGGAATACATTGAACTAACGAAATGGGCGACATTGAACCGAGGAAATAGACGACAGTGAAACAAAAAAATGGACGACATTGAATCGAGGAAATGACGACAATCAACCGAGGAAATGGGCGACATTGAACCAAGGAAATGGACGACATTGAACCGAGGAAATGGAAGACATTGAACCGAGGAAATGGACGACAATCAACCGAGGAAATGGGCGACATTGAATTGAGGAAATGGACAACATTGAACCGAGGACATGGACGAAAATCAACCGAGGAAATGTGCGACATTTAACCAAGGAAATGGAGGACATTGAACTGAGGAAATGGAAGACATTGAACCGAGGAAATGGACGACAACCAACCGAGGAAATGATAGACATTGAACTGAGGAAATGGACGACATTGAACCGAGGAAATGGACGACAATCAACCGAGGAAATGGGCGGCAATGAACCGAGGAAATGGATGACATTGAATCTAGGAAATGGAATACATTGAACTAAGGAAATGGGCGACATCGAACCGAGGAAATAGACGACATTGAACCAAAGAAATGGACGATATTGAATGGAGGAAATGGACGACAATCAACCGAGGAAATGGGCGACATTGAACCAAGGAAATGGACGACATTGAACCGAGGAAATGGAAGATATTGAACCGAGGAAATGGACGACAATCAACCGAGGAAATGGTTGACATTGAACTGAGGAAATGGAGGATATTGAACCGAGGAAATGGACGACAATCAACCGAGGAAATGGGCGACATTTAACCAAGGAAATGGAGGACATTGAACCGAGGAAATGGAAGACATTGAACCGAGGAAATGAACGACAATCAACCGAGGAAATGGGCAACATTGAACTGAGGAAATGGACGACATTGAACCGAGGAAGTGGACGACAATCAACCGAGGAAATGGGCGACATTGACCGAGGAAATGGATGACATTGAATCTAGGAAATGGAATACATTGAACTAAGGAAATGGGCGACATTGAACCGAGGAAATAGACGACATTGAACCAAAGAAATAGACGACATTGAATCGAGGAAATGGACGACAATCAACTGAGGAAATGGGCGACATTGAACAAAGGAAATGGACGACATTGAACCGAGGAAATGGAAGACATTGAACTGAGGAAATGGACGACAATCAACCGAGGAAATGGGCGACATTGAACTGAGGAAATGGACGACATTGAACCGAGGAAATGGACGACAATCAACCGAGGAAATGGGCGACATTTAACCAAGGAAATGGAGGATATTGAACCAAGGAAAAGGAAGACATTGAACCGAGGAAATGGACGACAAACAACCGAGTAAATGGGCGAAATTGAACTGAAGAAATGGACGACATTGAACCGAGGAAATGGACAACATTGAATCTATGAAATGGAATACATTGAACTAAGGAAATGGGCGACATTGAACCGAGGAAATAGACGACATTGAACCGAGGAAATGGACGACATTGACCCGAGGAAATGGAAGACGTTGAACCGAGGAAATGGACGATATTGAACCGAGGAAATGGACAACATTGAACTAAGGAAATGGGCGACATTGTACTGAGGAAATGGAGGACATTGAACCGAGGAAATGGACGACAATCAACCGAGGAAATGGGTGACATTGAACTGAGGAAATGGACAACATTGAACCGAGGAAATGGACGACAATCAACCGAGGAAATTGGCGATATTGAACCGAGGAAATGGATGACATTGAACCGAGGAAATGGTCAACATTGAAATAAGGAAATGGTCGACTTTGTAATGCGAAAATGGATGACAATGAACCGAGGAAATGGACGACATTAAAGCGAAGAAATGAAAGAAATTGAACCGAGGAAAATGACAATCAACCGAGGAAATGGGCGACATCGAACCGAGGAAATGGACGATATTGAAGCGAGGAAATGGAAGACATTTTACTGAGTAAATGGACGACATTGAACATAGGAAATGGGTGATATTGAACCCAGGAAATGGACGACATTGAACTGGGGAAATGGAACACATTGAATTGAGGAAATGGACCACAATCAACCACGGGCAACATTGAACTGAGGGAATGGACGACATTGACCGAGGAAATGGACGACAATCAACCGAGGAAATGGGCGACATTGTACTGAGGAAATAGGCGACATTGAACCGAAGGAATGGACGACATTGAACCGGCTAAATGAATGACATTGAACCGAGGAAATGGACGACATTGAACCTAGGAAATGGAGTACATTGAACTAACGAAATGGGCGAATTTGGACCGAGGAAATAGACGACATTGAAACAAAGAAATGGACGACATTAAATCGAGGAAATGGACGACAATCAACCGAGGAAATGGGCGACATTGAACCAAGGAAATGGACGACATTGAACCGAAGAAATGGAAGACATTGAACCAAGGAAATGGACGACAACCAACCGAGAAAATGGGCGACATTGAACTGAGGAAATGGACGCCATTGAACCGAGGAAATGGACGACAATCAACCGAGGAAATGTGCGACATTTAACCAAGGAAATGGAGGACATTGAACCGAAGAAATGGAAGACACTGAACCAAGGAAATGGACGACAATCAACCGAGGAAATGAGCGACATTGAACTGAGGAAATGGACGACATTGAACCAAGGAAATGTACGACAATCAACCGAGGATATGGGCGACAATGAACCGAGGAAATGGATGACATTGAATCAAGGAAATTGAATACATTGAACTAAGGAAATGGGCGACATTGAACCGAGGAAATAGACGACATTGAACCAAAGAAATGGACGATATTGAATGGAGGAAATGGACGACAATCAACCGAGGAAATGGGCGACATTGAACCAAGGAAATGGACGACATTGAACCGAGGAAATGGAAGATATTGAACCGAGGAAATGGACGACAATCAACCGAAGAAATGGTTGACATTGAACTGAGGAAATGGAGGACATTGAACCGAGGAAATGGACGACAATCAACCGAGGAAATGGGCGACATTTAACCAAGGAAATGGAGGACATTGAACCGAGGAAATGGAAGACATTGAACCGAGGAAATGGACGACAATCAACCGAGGAAATGGGCGACATTGAACTGAGGAAATGGACGACATTGAACCGAGGAAGTGGACGACAATCAACCGAGGAAATGGGCGACATTGAACTGAGGAAATGGACGACATTGAACCGAGGAAGTGGACGACAATCAACCGAGGAAATGGGCGACATTGAACCGAGAAAATAGATGACATTGAATGTAGGAAATGGAATACATTGAACTAAGGAAATGGGCGACATTGAACCGAGGAAATAGACGACATTGAACCAAAGAAATAGATGACATTGAATCGAGGAAATGGACGACAATCAACTGAGGAAATGGGCGACATTGAACAAAGGAAATGGACGACATTGAACGAGGAAATGGAGGGCATTGAACCGAGGAAATGGACGACAATCAACCGAGGAAATGGGCGATATTGAACTGAGGAAATGGACGACATTGAACCGAGGAAATGGACGACAATCAACCGAGGAAATGGGCGACATTTAACCAAGGAAATGGAGGACATTGAACCGAGGAAATGGAAGACATTGAACCGAGGAAATGGACGACAAACAACCGAGCAAATGGGCGACATTGAACTGAAGAAATGGACTTCATTGAACCGAGGAAATGGACAACATTGAATCTATGAAATGGAATACATTGAACTAAGGAAATGGGCGACATTGAACCGAGGAAATAGACGACATTGAACCGAGGAAATAGACGACATTGACCCGAGGAAATGGAAGACATTGAACCGAGGAAATGGACGACATTGAACCGGGGAAATGGAAGACATTGAAGTGAGGATGTGGACGAAACACATCCGAGAAAATGGCGATATTGAACTGAGGAAATGGACGACATTGAATCGAGGAAATGGACGACAATCAACCGAGGTAATGGGCGCATTGAACCAAGGAAATGGACGACATTGAACCGAGGAAATGGAAGACATTGAACCGAAGAAATGGACGACAATCAACCGAGGAAATGGGCGATATTGAACTGAGGAAATGGACGACATTGAACCGAGGAAATGGACGACAATCAACCGAGGAAATGGGCGACATTGAACCGAGGAAATGGATGACATTGAAATAAGGAAATGGGCGACTTTGTACTGCGGAAATGGATGACAATGACCATTACAGGGGAATAGCGGCATCCAGAGGATAAGAGACAAATTTAATGTTTTTAAAGCCCATTTGGGGGATACCAAAGTGCAATAAAAAGGCGTGGTGGCATCTAAAAATAAAGAAGGAAATTGAAAGTTTAATTCAAAGTCCCTTTGGAGGCGCCAAAGGACATTACAGGGGCATAGCGGCAACCAGAGGGAAAGAAACAAATTGAAGGTTTTTCTTTGAAGCCCGTTTGGGGGTGACAGAGGCCAATAGAGTGACGTGGCGGCATCCAAAAATAGAGAGAGAAATTTAAGGCTTAATTTAAATCCCCTTTGGCGGAGCGAAAGGCCATTGCAGGAGCATAGCGTCATCCAGAGTAAAAGAGACAGATTGAAGATTTACTTTAAAGCCCCTTTGATGGTGCCAAAAGCCAATAGATTGGCGTCGCGGCATCTAAAATTAAGAGGGAAATTGTAGGTTCAATCTAAATCCCTTTTGGAGGCTGCAAAACCTATTACAGGGGTATAGCAGAAGACAACCTGGAGGTACAGCAGAAGACAACCTGGAGGTGCAGCACAAGACAACCTGGAGGTGCAGGAGAAGACAACCTGAATATTGAGCAGAAGACAACCTAGAGGTATAGCAGAAGACCAACCTGGAGGTCCAGTAATATACAACGTGGCGGTGCAGCAGATGATAACCTGAAGATGGAGCAGAAGACAACCTGGAGGTATAGCAGAAGACAACCTGAAGGTGCAGCAGGAGACAAAATGAAGGTTCAACAGAAGACAATCCAGAAGTGCAGCAGACAAACTGGAGGTTAAGCAGAATACAACATGGAGGTACAGCAGAAGACAACCTGGAGGTACAGCAGAAGACAACCTGGAGGTACGGCAGATGACAACCTAGAGGAGCAGCAGAAGACAACCTGGAGGTGAAGCTAACAGCTTGAAGGTACAGCAGAAGACAATCTGGAGGTACAGCTGAAGACAACGTGGAAGTACAGCAGAGGGCAACCTGGAGGTACAGCAGAAGACAACCTGGAGGTGCTGCAGAAGACAACCTGGAGGTATAGCAGAAGACAACCTGGAGGTACAGCAGAGGAAACCTGGAGGTACAGCAGAGGAAACCTGGAGGTACAGAAGAAGAACAGCTGGAGGTGCAGCAGGAGACGACCTGTAGGACAGTAGAAGACGACCTGGAGGTACAGTAGAAGACGACCTGGAGGTACAGTAGAAGACAACCTGGAGGTTCACTAGAAGACGACCTGTAGGTACAGCAGAAAACAACCTTTAGGTATAGTAGAAGACGACCTGTAGGTACAGAAGAAGACGACTTGCAGGTACAGTAGACGACGACCTGTAGGTACAGTAGAAGACAACCTGGAGGTACAGTAGAAAATAACCTGAAGGCACAGTAGAAGACGACCTGTAGGTACAGTAGACGACCTGTAGGTACAGTAGACGACCTGTAGGAACAATAGACGACGACCTGTAGGTACAGTAGAAGACAACCCGGAGGTACAGTTGAAGATAACCTGAAGGCACAGTAGAAGACGACCTGTAGGAACAGTAGACGACCTGTAGGTACAGTAGAAGACGACCTGTAGGTACAGTAGACGACGACCTGTAGGTACAGTAGAAGACAACCCGGAGGTACAGTAGAAGATGACCTGTAGGTACAGTAGAAGATGACCTGTAGGTGCAGTAGAAGACAACCCGGAGGTACAGTAGAAGATGACCTGTAGGTACAGTAGAAGATGACCTGTAGGTACAGTAGAAGACAACCTGCAGGTAAAGTAGAAGACGACCTATAGGTACAGTAGACGACGACCTGTAGGTACAGTAGAAGACAACCTGGAGGTACAGTAGAAGATAACCTTAAGGCACAGTAGAAGATGACCTGTAGGTACAGTAGAAGACAACCTGCAGGTAAAGTAGAAGACGACCTATATGTACAGTAGACGACGACCTGTAGGTACAGTAGAAGACAACCCGGAGGTACAGTAGAAGATAACCTGAAGGCACAATAGAAGACGACCTGTAGGTACAGTAGAAGACAAACTGTAGTTACAGTAGAAGACGACCTGTAGGTACAGTAGAAGACAACCTGGAGGTAAAGTAGAAAATAACCTGGAGGTAAAGTAGAAGACAACCTGGAGGTAAATTAGAAGACGACCTGTAGGTACAGTAGACGACCTGTAGGTACAATAGACGACGACCTGTAGGTACAGTAGAAGACGACCTGTAGGTACAGTAGAAGACGACCTGTAGGTACAGTAGACGACGACCTGTAGGTACAGTAGAAGACGACCTGTAGGTACAGTAGACGACGACCTGTAGGTACAGTAGAAGACGACCTGTAGGTACAGTAGACAACGACCTGTAGGTACAGTAGAAGACAACCTGTAGGTACAGTAGAAGATAACCTGAAGGCACAGTAGAAGACGACCTGTAGGTACAGTAGAATACGAAGATTAGGTACAGCAGAAGATGACCAGTAGTTACAGCGAAACACAACCTACAGGTACAGCTGAAGACATACTGTAGGTTCAATAAGAGGCAACAGGTTACTATATAGTATGGCATATGAAGAGTCATAAATAATGGCAATATTGTTAAAAGAGAAGAATTATCATTATATAAGATCCCATCTTATAACACGTTATAGGATACTATAGACTTAATATAAACCTTATACCACGAAACATATGAAAAACGTACACGTCCACTGGTTTAAAAGATGATAAACTCAGCTTATGTAACGCAGCACAGGAGGGAACGTTAATAAAGAGTGAACTGTAAGAGATATATGATCAAATCCTCCTAACATTTCTGTGCTGACGTTAAAACCATTTTGAAATCGACGTCATCAGGCCAACTTAATCATGGAACAGTGACGTCACAACACCAGGTGACGTCATCAATATATATATATATATATATATATATATATATATATATATATATATATATATATATATATATATATATATATATAATATATATGAATACAACATGTAAAAAAGTTGAGATGAAAACTTGGCGTGTTAACAGGTCCGAGGCCAGCGGCTCCCGCCCTCCCACCCGCTCATGGTCTCGGTGTCTCCATGTACTTCACCCTACCAATCAAACATGTTGACATCTTTTCTGATAATATACGCTCTATCTCAGATAAAATTATCTATTTCTTCATCAAAATGATCAAAGAAAGCTCATTTAGAGTTTCTTTTAAATAGACGTATATGAAAAAATATCTCGATACGTAATAACGTAATCAAAGTATATTCTTTATGCTCATATGGAAAAATGTACAGCTTCTATGTAATGTATAGATAACATAACTATTCACTCGTATCGTCTGTAAATTTCACGAGAAGTAAAGCATGATAAGGATTTCACGATGAATCGTACGGCCACAGCTCCACCCACCTGCGTCCTTTGTTTCGTTCTGCGATTCACCGCTGGCGTCAAACATGTCTTATGATTTCAACGAAAACTTACTTACCTCGTCCAGGTCACGCAGTGTCCTCAGTATGACTTGTTTATCCAAATGTATAGCAGTATAATACTTTGACCCCCATTTGGCTGCCTCTTGTGACGAACGCTTATGTGTGTGTGTGTGTGATCTTCATGGCATCGACAACTGAATGTTTACACTCTCTGAATGTCTGTACACCAGATGAAGACGCTTTAAGATCAGTAGTCATTGTTCTTATATCCACTGGTATGTCAACAGTTCTCACACCGTAACACTGTCCAAAAAATGGGTTTCAAACCATTGTACAAACACAGAGACACGCTGGATACATCCTTAAGCCACCAGTGCTCCGAGTTAACTGACATAATCATCTGACGTCACATATTTGAACGACGGAGAATGTATTTGAGAAGGGTAACTACCCTAGATTACTAAAGGTTTTATGAAGACGTCAAATATTGCCACCACTAATGCTATCTTATAGATAAGCTCGTAACTTGTAAAGGAGGTTAGGGTAAAAAAAAGTTTCTCGTAGGTGACACATTAAGTAAAATGTGCTTAATAGTAAAGCGATCTTATACTGATAATCAAGTGCTTTGATTTTGATCATTGTATTAATATGTATACTATCTTTTATGGTGTTATTGTGACCATTAACACCACCTTTTGGAATCTTTCAAATTTCGGTGGAACTTATCATCTCTTCTTTGCCGAAAATATCAAAACAAAATGTCATCAGAGGAGATATCAGACGCAGAGCAGGTGATTATTGTGACGTTATCTGATCGCTGAGGTCAGTACTAAATATCACTTTCGTGATAGACTGGCACCACACTAGTCTGGGAGAGTAATATTTCCCAAACAGATCTTCCTCAATTGGACGGATATGCCAGTCGTATGGTCAAAAGAGCTATCCTCTACAGACGCAGATAACACGTATGAAAACCAGTGATAGAAAATAATTCCAGAGTTCAACGTAACACATGACACCCCATACCTCCGTTCACATGTGGAACCCCTGTGAGAATTAAGCTGCCTTGGGGCGCTAGGCACTATATCAAAACCATTAATTCCTTACACTTAAAGCATGACATTATAACACTGCACACAAATCTTATATAAGCTGATCACGGAGTCGATAGCATGCTGGGTTAACATACAGTAACGCTCATGGGGAATGTATGTTTCTAGATATTTTGATAGCTTGATCCCCTCCAGCATTTAGCGCCATAATAGTCACAAATATTCAAAGCAACTCAGCTGTTGGGCAAAAGCATATCCAGTTGTGAAGTGTCTAGTTCACGAAGTGCATTTGAAGGGTCTTGTCATCACATGTGATTTACCCTTTGTACACTGAACGTATTTCAGTGGTATAATTTCCTTCAACAATGCTCACGTCAGTCAGTACATCGACACTGGTATTGACAGCTTAATACAAAGCCTTTTCCCGGTCTAATTCTACAGTCAATGGTGTAAAAGACACTGATGTGAAACTGGCTTCGTGCTGATTGTGGCTGAGTTGTGCTTACGTTTTCCTTAATACACTTTATCTTCCACTAACAACTCACCTTCCTGCTCGTAGCTGCAAAACTGAGAACAAATTTCTCTTATTCATGCAAGTAATGTCGTACATTTTGGTACAGGTCATAAGTGTACAATCCTTCGCTTGTAACAGCTTCCTGTCATCAGTGGCGTATTAAGGAGTGTAGGACCCTGAGGCCAAAATGTTCTTGTCCTCCCCCCCCCCCCTCACGTTCCTTGGGTTCTTTGAAGGATATAAAGAAACCATGCCTTGTACACACAGTATCTATTTTCAAACGTAACTACACAAGCTTTGAACATTTCCAAATACCTGGTAAGTTTGACAATCATGAAATCATAAAGGAATGATGATTTAAGGAAAGTCAGATCATCTCATTTCCTGAGCCGCCCAGGGTATTAGGCCCTTAGATAAACTACAGAAAATTAAATTCTCTTAGAGAGAGATAAATAGATCTCGACTTACTTAATTACCTACTTATTTACTTAGAAATAAATGCTGATATTCATCTAAAAAGTCCGATCATCACAGTGTATTACGTCGAAGAAGATGAAAGCTGACACTGAAGTCAATACTTCTCCCAACAGGAGAATGATGTGCTTTATATCAAACTAAAGTTACTAGAGCAAAGTGGCCTTCACTTAAAGTGACAGTCGGGGTGGTCAGCGGGAGTCACTGTGTGTAACTGTCAAACCATTCATGCCTGTGTGCTGACCAGCCATCTCTTCCCTGTGCAGAGGGTGGCCCCCTACTGTGTGTGTGCTGACCAGCCCACCTTAACTAGTGTATAAGGGAGCAAACCCATTTTAGTGTACTAGTCAAGTGTGGCTTGGTTTGCCCACCCACCAGTGATCAAACCTCACACCAGATCTACATGAAGAGTGTGCTTCTTAATGTCACACTGGTACTCCAGTATCTTTCTTCACTTACTATTATCAAATCCTACACAGCAACCTTAATCAATTTTCGTGGTCATACCAATTAAGGTTTCTTCACAAGCATGTATATAGTTGAATAGACAGTGAACATTATGACACCAGAACAATCAAATACATACCCGCTGTAAACCTAATACTATGGGATATGACAGTAAAACGTTATACAGTTAATCCCAATATGAATATTTTTCGTTAATATTATAATCAGCAATTGTTAATTATACCGACTGCTGAAAGTTGGAACTCATGCTGGAATGTAACACTATGGAAATCCCGACGTAAGAAGGACCAGGAAGTTGTAACACACGTGGGCACGACATCTGGGTGTTTTGTGCTGATTAATGATCAATTATTACTAAGTCCAGGATACGTGACCTACCACCAGAGTTCTATATTTCCCGGTGGTCTGTGGAGGAACAGTGTTCGACACGCCAAGCATAAAAGCAGTGGTGTGTAAGCAGTGAGCAGTGCTTGGCTATGAGTGTAATAGTGCCTTAAATATCAGAGAAGTGCAAATGTTTGAACGGGAAAACCCTTGAGTTAGCTGAGGGTACTGGGAAGAGCCAATACACTATTGCCTGAGCCCTCCCTCACACTGGTGGCAGAGCCACATATTAAAGTGTAGTCTGAATAGTATGCCTAAAATCTGCAGGGGTTATATGAGGGGTCATCCCTCTCATCTTAAGCCCCTTTGGCGACGCTAAAGGCTGTTAGAGTAGCGTGGCGGCATCCAGAGGGAAAGTGCCACATTAAAGGTGTATTCTAAAGCCCCTTTGGCGACGGGAAAGGATACTAAAGGTTTAATTCAAAGCCCCTTTGGCGGCGCCAAAGGGAGTTAGAGTAGCGTGGCGGCATTAAGAGGGAAAGTCCCGAATTGAAAGTTTACTTTAAAGCCACTTAGGCGACGCCAAAGGCCATTAGAGGGGTGTGGCGGCATCCAGAGGGAAAGTACCAGATTGAAGGTTTACTTTAAAGTCCCTTTGGCGGCGCCAAAGGCCATTAGAGTTGCGTAGAGGCATCCAAAACCAAAGAGGCAAATTGAGGATATAATTTAAAGCCCCTTTCGAGGCGTCAAAGGCAGTTAGTGTAGAGTGGCGGCATCCAGAGGGAAAGTGGCAAATCAACGGTTTACTTTAAGCCCCTTTGGCGATGCCAAATGCCATCAGAGGGGCGTGTCGGCATCTACAACAAAAGAAGCAAATTGAAGATTTACTTTAAACCCCTTTGGCCGCGCCAAAGGCCATTAGAGGGGCGTGGCGGCATCCAGAATCAAAGGCCCAATATATATATATATATATATATATATATATATATTCATTTATCTATTTCACTTTGTCGCTGTCTCCCGCGTTAGCGAGATAGCGCAAGGAAACAGACGAAAGAATGGCCCAACCCACCCAAATACACATGTATATACATACACGTCCACACACGCAAATATACATACCTATACATTTCAACGTATACATATATATATACACACACAGACATATACATATATACACACGTACATAATTCATACTGCCTGCCTTTATTCATTCCCATCGCCACCCCGCCAAACATGAAATAACAAGCCCCTCCCCCCGCATGTGCGCGAGGTAGCGCTAGGAAAACACAACAAAGGCCACATTCGTTCACATTCAGTCTGTCTAGCTGTCTAGCTGTCATATATAATGCACCGAAACCACAGCTCCCTTTCCACATTCCTATGAGTCCACGGGGAAAATGAAACACGATAAGTTCCTAAGTGCACTTTCGTGTAATAATCACATCACCAGATAAATATAACAGTCAGTTGATATACATCGAAGAGACGAAATGTGAAATATATCCATCAGTGGCATTATATTTCGCACACACACACACACACACACACACACACACACACACGTACTTCTATGATTAGCGTCGCTGACCAGGATTCATGTACGAGCTCGTCCTGTTTCGAATCCTGAGCACGTCGGCTCACATAATAATCCTTGATGTTCTTTCTCCCCTCAGGGCTTACCGGTGAGTGAGTGTTTACCTGCTTTCGCTGGAGTGTGTGTGTGTGTGTGTGTGTGTGTGTGTGTGTGTGTGTGTGGAAATGAAAAGACGATATCTATAACTCCGGAAAACAATTCATATGAGACAGGGACAACATATTCGGTGCAAGTCATAACTGGTTGGCGTTAAAGACGGTGACATCCAAGAGAGAGATAACAAGACCTTAAACTCCTTTGTAAGTGCCCTTCCCTGAGGGCCTCTCATCCCGCCAGCAACCTTACCTGTGAGGACAACAAGATTCTCAGTTAGGATCGCACTCACCTGGGTATCACAATGGCTAAGGCCGGATGGGGTCCCCCAGAGACACAACCCTGAGACAATGTTGAATTAATCCTCAGGTTTCTTATACAATTAATTCTTAGGTTTCTTATACAATTAATTCTCAGGTTTCTTATACAATTAATTCTCGGGTTTCTTATACAATCAATTCTCAGGTTTCTTATACCATTAATTCTCAGGTCTCTCATATAATTAATCCTCAGTTTTCTTATATAATTAATCCTCAAGTTTCTTATACAATTGATCTTCAGGTTTCTTATACAATTAATCATCAGGTTACTTATACAATTAATCCTCAAGTTTCTTATACAATTAATTCTCAGGTTTCCTATACAATTAATTCTCATATTACTTATATAAGCAAGTGTTCTCTCTCTCTCTCTCTCTCTCTCTCTCTCTCTCTCTCTCTCTCTCTCTCTCTCTCTCTCTTTCTCTGTAATCACTACAAACACCGCCACATCTCAGGTCATTCACAAGGTTGCGAGCGTGTATGTGCTCAGTGTGGACGGGTACGAGACGTGTGTTGACTCCTGAGCCGGACGTGACCTCTGTTCTCCCTCCTCTGAAGATGACATAGTTAGGCCTGCCGGCTGACCCCTGACCTCTGACCTCTAGCATCCCCACCCATGCCGTAACAAGATGCTGGGCTGGCATGTTAATCACGGAAGATAAAGATGGTGGAGGTGGGTGATGGTGGGGAAGTGTTGGGGGGTGGACAGGGCTGTCGGTGGGAAATGTTGTTGTGAGGGAGGGGAAAGTGGTGAAGATGATGGATGGAGATGTGCTGTTAAAGTGGTTTTTCAGTGGTTGTAATTTTCAGTGGTTGACGGGGTTGGTGTAGGTGGCTGCTCAATGGTACTGGTTGTAGTGATGGTAGTTGCAGTGGGGTAGTGATAGCGTTAGGTGTGGTCATGGTTGCAGTAGTGGCTCGAACAACCACGGCAACAGTTTCCGTGGTGGTTGTCTCGTGGATGTAAGGGGTGTAGTCACTCTCGCGAGGTCATACTGTATCACTGTGTTGTGGTAGCCTGTGCCGAGGACGGGTCTCTCTCTCTCTCTCTCTCTCTCTCTCTCTCTCTCTCTCTCTCTCTCTCTCTCTCTCTCTCTCTCTCTCAAACTTTCTGCTTCGTCGTCTCCGATAAACCTTTCTTTTTTTTTTCTCTCTTACTCCAAGTCATCCCATTCCCTACACTCAGCCTTCCCCTTCTCTACACCTAGCACCTCTGTGTCCCAAGATCCCAAATATTATGGCTTCTTCAACTTCACCATCACTATCCGTACACCTAACTCCCTCTATCCTCTACACTCGGTTCTCGCTATCTATCTATCTATATCCTAAAAAGGTATCGAGAATCAAGCCAAATTTGGAGACAGCTTTATTCATGTCATCCATAGTTTCTTGGCTCGCTCCCTCACTTGTCGATATTCACGAAAGACCCTCACAGTACAGTCGACTCTCAACGCCTTAAAACACCCTCCCTTTCATCCTCAACACTTTCCACATTGCGTATTTCCGTCATTTCTCTGTTATGAACCTCCCTTGGCCGTGAACACTATTCCCAAAGAGACTCACACCAACCATGTACTTATCGTAAATCACTGCTATCTCTCCTCCTCCCTCCTGTATTAACCATGTTCCATCACCCAGCCACACGACACAGCGTCGACCACCTCTCAACCCGACACTTCCATCGAGAGAATACCAGCAGCCACTACCATCTCTTCACTATCCCCTCTTAGCCAACAGTCTCTCCACTACCAGCTGCCAACATCCTTCCACCAGCCAACAACCATCTCCATCCACAGCTACCACCATCCCTTCACTGCTACCACCATCCCTTCACTGGTACCACCATACCTTCACCACCCGCCAGCCCACAGTGTCTTTACTACCCATCTACTAGCGGGCCTTCCATCTACCACTCACCTTTCAACAACCCTCTTATTTTCCACCTGTCCCATTACTCTCGCCTTCCCACACTTTCCCGCCACACCTCACCTGGTCTCCCTCACCTCTCTCTCTCTCTCTCTCTCTCTCTCTCTCTCTCTCTCTCTCTCTCTCTCTCTCTCTCTCTCTCTCTCTCTTCTCGTAACCTAAATACTCTACCGTCCTACCCAGGTCGCGACGCCACCAGGCCCTTCCTTAGCCACAGAGTAAAGGCATCCGCTCCCTCCCCCTTCACCATCCTCATGCCTGTGACCACACGATCCTCACCACCTCACACATCTTGCCCCATGCCTCATCACCTGTGCCTCCCTCACACTTAACCTCCACAAAACCTCTTATCTATTATCTAATGGTTATTTCTATCTCTTCATCCATCTGTCTGTCTTTCTATCAATCAAACATTCAATTTATCAATCTTCCTATTATCTTTACTTAACCACAGGATTCCTTTAATAAGGATCCTGCAGCTTCGAGGCTGCGCTCCACGCGGGAGCTGGGTAACCTAAGCGGGATGGTCCTCGACAACGCAGAGCTCTTTTTTTTCCCCTTTCTTTCTACCACCTCGTCGAAGGATAACTCCTCGCTAATGAGGGAAACTAATCCTAAGTACATTATGGATGGTCCAAAGCAAGAGAGCTGAGCATCAGTTGTATCTAGATTTCTAACAAGACCCAAGACCAACAAAGAAAAGTTTGCAAATCTATGGATCTAGTTGGAATGTAGAGCATCTACGAACCTTATGTTTCATGATGGCATAATAAACAGCAGTCCGAAAGGGTATTCGATTACATAGTACTCGAATAGTCGTTTCCCTACAAGGGGTGATCATAGCCTATCATTAGTGTTCCCGCCTCCTACGCAGGGGTCCGGGGTTCGATCCTGGCTGTTGGAGGTTAGTATGTTACATGGTAATGGGTGTACATATGCACTATATATATATATATATATATATATATTTATTCTATTTCATTTTTCACTTTGTTGCTGTCTCCCGCGTTAGCAAGGTAGCGCACGGAAAAAGACGAAAGAATGACCCAACCCACCCACATACACATGTATATTCCTACATGTCCACACATGCAAATATACATATCTATACATCTCAACGTATACATATATATATATATATATATATATATACACACAGACACATACATATATACACATGTACATAATCCATACTGTCTGCCTTTATTCATTCCTATCGCCATCCCGCCACACGTGAAATAACAACCCCGTCCCCCTCATGTGCGCGAGGTAGGGCTAGGAAAAGACAACAAAGGCCACATTCGTTCACACTCAGTCCTTAGCTGTCATGTATAATACACCAAAACCACAGTTCCCTTTCCACATCTAGGCACCACCGAACTTTCCATGGTTTACCCCAGAGGCTTCACATGCCCTGGTTCAATCCATTGACAGCACGTCGACCCCGGTATACCACATCGTTCCAATTCACTCTATTCCTTGCATGCCTTTCACCCTCCTACATGTTCAGGCCCCGATCACTCAAAATTTTTTTCACTCCATCTTTCCACCTCCAATTTGGTCTCCCACTTCTCGTTCTCTCCACCTGTGACACATATATCCTTTTGGTCAATCTTTCCTCACTCATTCTCTCTATGTGACCAAACCATTTCAAAACACCCTCTTCTGCTCTCTCAACCACACTCTTTTTATTACCACACATCTCTCTTACCCTATAATTACTTACTCGATCAAA
>NC_092270.1:11125028-11150028 GCF_036320965.1 Panulirus ornatus
CAGGTGATAGCTAGGCTCAGATCTGATGTATAGCAAGGCTCAGACACGGTGTATAGCTAGGCTCAAACCTGCTGTATAGCTAAGCTCAGATTTGGTGTACAGCTAGGCTCAAAACTGGTGTATAGCTAGGCTTAGACATTGTGTATACATAGGTTCAGACCTAGTACCTAGCAAAGCTCAAACCTGGTGTATATCTATGCTCAGACCGGTGAATCCAATCACCACACCATCACACTAGCTAGATCCAGACCTGGTGAATCTAATACCACACCACCACACTAGCGAAAGACGGCCTTATGCTTACTACTGGCTTCTCGCTCACACAACTAACAAGTGTGATCCTTCCTCAGCCTCTAGGGCTAGTCTGTAGGCGAGTTATATAACGTGTAGACCCGAACGAACCCAATCAGTAGTATAGGTGAATCATAAGCCAGAGGGGATTTTTTTTCGATCGTGGCAGATGATTGTTTCTCACAGTACACGACACTTGAAGAACCGCAGGTGTGAAAATGAGGCTGCTTTTCGCCTATTGCTAACGCTGTCTTGCGTAGGCGAGAAAGGCAATTAAGTACAAAAAAAAAAAATCAAATCAAATCAATATTCGCATCCCTGCTAAGATGATCCACGTACGTGTGTATCATTACTAGAGGCAATTATTAAGTCAGTACCTGATCTTCTGATATCGTCGATGGGTATCAGTTACTCCAGACAAAGTGGGAGGATCCGGTGCGCACAACACTGACAAAATATATACGAACAGTGGCTTTTTCCAGGTTGATGTCATCTACGATAAAAACAGGAGACCTGGAGGTCTCTAGTGAACAGCAAAGTCTTTGCCAAGAATCCCTGTTTTCTGCATAAATATCCTAAAAGACCGGCCGACGGACCCTCCCCGCTGTGAGTGTTACGGTGACTTACATGATCTTATCAACACACCCTCCGCGGGGGTCATGCTATTAAGATTCTTAATGATTCCCAGGGCCACTTTATCGCTAATGATACGCAATCCGATCAAATGATAAGGTGTATTTGCTTAATTAAGGACTGCACTGATGTGACGTGTTGAAGTCTTCTCGTGTACGAAAGATAATTTCCAATGCTAGTTTTTCAGAGGGGTGTTGACATGTCGAGAGTTCTTGACACGTAACATGTCGCCTGATTTCCATTACCATGTACTAATGGCAGTAATTGGTGCCTGGTATCATGCTGTACACTGACTCCATACGATGAAAGATATCGTCTGTTTCGATCATAACCTGAAGAAAACCGCAGACAGTTTACAGATAAATCCGGGATCTCGACACCATTACAGACATGGCACTCCTTCAGTTCCTTCGAAGCTTCAAAAGCACTGTGGGAGGCTCCAGTCATCCATTGACATACACGGTGAACAATGTGTTCAGCTTAGACTAGTGAATCCCTTCAAAGAAAGCAAAGGATACAACTCGAATGCATAACATCCCAAAGTCCGCCGGGATATAAGACACCAAAAACACGCTTCCAGGAAATTACCAAAAGGCATCAAAAATCTTAACACGGTACACCTGAACATACTTCAACCTTCTCTTCTATTTCAAACTATCCTTTTCCCCTGTCCCACCTATTCTTCTCTCCTATTGGAAAGATGAGGAGCGACAGACATAACGATGGACTCCATCCTACATCAACAACATGTAAAAGCAGACTCCCCAGACACGGGTGTCTGATCCACACTCTTGGTTGGTTGGGCTTTGGGGTCTACCAGCTGCTAGGGTCATTATGGCCATCTGCGTAAGCTACATCCACCAATCGGAAAAAAAGATCTTTCACACCTTCTTCAGGTGTTGAAGATAATTCTGAGACCACATATATTCGCACTATGCATGTGGCTTATGCACCTACTGAACTAAATCCCAATGCTTATCAATCACTTTGGCAAATGAACACGACCGATGGACAGTTGGCGATGAACTGAATTCCTTTCTGTTCATCAATCACTGAAGGGGAAAAATAAAGTCCAGTTATTCACCGGTGAGTTACTGGAATGAATCAAAGTTTTCACTAGTGATGATGGGGAAAAGTGACCGGGGTTATTCATTACTGAGTTGGCGAAATGAGTGGGACTGTTCATCTGTGACTTGTTAACACGAGAGCCAATATTCACCAACGACCCGCTAAAATGAGTCCCTCTGTTCACCACTGATCTGGTGAACAGATAACAGTGGTTCACCAGTGACTTGGTGAGACAGATGTCTTTACTCACGGTGAGAAATGGTGAATCATGATCCCATGAACTGTCCAAAACTGTCATTATGTTTCCGTCTACACATGACAGACAAGGTAAACAGACGGTTATCTAGCTACGTCGATACGATCAGAAACGAGAAGAGACTCCTGGAGAGACAGGGAGGTATCTAGCAACAGACAAGAGACACAATGGATTCTAATACAAAATGATAATAATAAGATACTTTGTGAACAATTGATTATCGGGTTCAAGGCAAATAGATGACGCTCATATGTACATAACACCAGCCACGAGCACCATACACCTCTCTATCTATCTGTCTATCTATCTATCTATCTCTCTACCTATATATATATATATATATATATATATATATATATATATATATATATATATATATATATATATATATACATATGACCACACCACACCCTCACAATGGCTACGCCGTCTAGTGACGCCTACAAGTCCACGCCTACACCTTGATGCCCCTGCACACTCAGGGAGCTCAATACACCTGACACACACCACTCCATTTACAGCCGGACGTCTGAAAGGAAACGTTTACACAGTGACAGAGTCTGGAAGAGACCGGCACCATCCGCTGACCACCTTTACCACTGTCCCTCCCTTCCTCTCCTCCTCTCCTCCCAGAACGAGGACGAGGACCCTCTAGGTCCCTAGGCCCCACTTGAACCCACCGAGGGATCGTACCCGCTGTAGTACGACCCAAGCTCGGCTCCTCCACCTAAACCCCTTCTCTTTGCTGTGTGTTCGCCACCCACACGATCACAGAAGCATTTATATATATATATATATATATATATATATATATATATATATATATATATATATATATATATATATTTTTTTTTCTTTTTTCTTTTTTTTTTTGCTCCGGCCCTGTCTCCCGCGTTAGCGAGGTAGCGTTAAGAACAGAGGACTGGGCCTTTTGAGGGAATATCCTCACCTGGTCCCTTCTCTGTTCCTTCTTTTGCAAAATTAGAAAAAAAAAATGAGAGGGGAGGATTTCCAGCCTCCCGCTCCCTCCCCTTTTAGTCGCCGTTCTACGACACGCAGGGAATACGTGGGAAGTACTCTTAATCCCCTATCCCTAGGGATAATATATATATATATATATATATATATATATATATATATATATATATATATATATATATATATATATATTATCCCTGGGGATAGGGGAGAAAGAATACTTCCCACGTATTCCCTGCGTGTCGTAGAAGGCGACTAAAAGGGGAGGGAGCGGGTGGCTGGAAATCCTCCCCTCTCGTTTTTTTCAATTTTCCAAAAGAAGGAACAGAGAAGGGGGCCAGGTGAGGATATTCCCTCTTAGGCCCAGTCCTCTGTTCTTAATGCTACCTCGCTATTGCGGGAAATGGCGAATAGTACGAAAAAATATATATATATATAAATAATGTCGGACTGACTCCTTGCTTTTCATGGCCTCACGGGGGCAGATGTGTCGAGGTTTGATGGTAATCATAGTTAAATGTAGATGGTGGACGCTACGTGTTAGTACAAACAATATAACGATGTAAGAAGGAAAGGCAGCTGAGAAGTGAGTAGATGAAGAATCAGAGGCAGAAGGACGGGGGCAAAGGCAAAAGAAAAAAAAGAATAAAAGGTGTGAAAAAGGAGCAAATGAGGACTTCAAAACGGAGAAACTTATGCAAAATGGGACACAGAAGTAACACTGGAACAGACAAAAAAAGGAACGTGGAACTACAGTCAGGTGGACAGAGGCACGAACTGGACAGAGGTACGAACAACTAATACACAAAGGGTAAAAAAATGGAATGGAAGACAGATGTGAAAGGTGATACAGATATACTATACAGCAGAAATACCTTAGTAGAATCTTGTGAAAGGGGAGGCAAATGCAAGAGTGAATAGAAGATGAAAAAGAAAAACTCAGAAACACTTACAGATGGAAGAACTAATTGAAGAATCATGGGCAGATGTTTAAGAAGAAAAAGATTCAAGGGGAGGAATACATAAAATAAGAATACAATCAAAAGAACGGATAGAAAGGGAGGGACAGATGGGAGGGGAGGGGCAGATGATAGGGAAGGAACAGGTAAGATGGGAGAGACAGATGAATGGGGAGGGACAGATAAGAAGGGAGGAATAAAAGCAACGGACCAGATAGTTGCAGGAGGAGGAGTATAAGGGTAAAGCGTTTCATGTACGACAGAATTCGTCTACTTACCCCACAGAGAGTCAGGTCACCTTCGTCAGTCCTCAGAACTTACTTGGAAAAGGAAATCCATCATGAGAATTATCACAGACAAGGGCTATAATCTGGGTGTAGCCACAGACAATGCAGTCCATATCAGGAAAAGAGATCAGAACAAAAGAGAACATATTAAAAGATCTAATCTAAAAAGAGAGAGTCAAAGCCTAGTGACAGGGTAAAAACCTTAATTCTGTATACATGGAACTCGATCATTCACATATTACACCAATGGTGATGTGACATCGACAGAAAAAAAAAAAAAGGTATATTGCCAGAAATCTAGTCTTGGTTCAACACCAGTATAAGAAAAAAATTTAATCGTAGTTCATGAAAATGAAAATTTCAAGAACTCTTCTTTATGAATTTGGTCAACACTCGAGGTGCAGATTCACCGAAGAGGAGGACCTTTTGTTGATGGCTGCATCAGTGGGAAACAGTTGGTAGGATTCTTTAAGACATCACGACCTCCAGTCCCAGCGGCCTGGCGATCGAAGTCTGAGGATCGTATTCAAGGGAAAGCACCGAGACATCTTAGAAGTCAAACCTAATATTAACGTCTTGAAGAGAAAGATGTCTACGAGGTTATACTGTGAATGTTCATTTCTTGGAGCATTTAAAGGTGACACTTCATACCATTTTTACAAGGTTAAGATTAACATCATACAACTTATGTTTGCTTCTGATATTTTCTAGAAACTACACCTTTAATATCTAGATACCACATCTTTGATACTCAGGTTCTACACCTTTGATATCTAGATATTACAATTATATCATCTAGATCCTACACGTTTGATATCTAGATATTACACCTGTATCATCTAGGCACAACACCTTCAGAGTCTAGATAATGTACTAAATATCTAGACACTACACCTTTATCATCTAGATTAAACATCTTGAATATCTAGATTCAACACCTTTCTAGTGGCTTACTTCTAGTGACAGCCCGGCGACTCACTCTAGTCATATTTCAGGTCAGTATTCTAAAGTCGTTTCTCAGGGCAGACATAACCTACCGTCCTAGCCTTTATCAGCACGACTACACGACCCTCAAACACGACGGTACCGCGACCACCCCACTTTTTAAGACCAATAAGGTACGTTACGTGACTTTAACCCGACCTTTAAAGGGGTCAGGCCGGAGATCAGACCACTACGTCGATGAGTGGAGGCGCGTGTTTAGGAAGGTTAACATGGGTGGATGTTCACTCCCGTACAAAGGATTCTCACACAGGCCTGTAGCACACTTGCCTGAAACCCTCAGCATGACAGGTCTGTTGTCTGCTCTCTCTCTCTCTCTCTCTCTCTCTCTCTCTCTCTCTCTCTCTCTCTCTCTCTCTCTCTCTCTCTCTCTCTCCATGTGTGTGTGTGTGTGTGTGTGGTGTGTGTGTGTGTGTGTGTGTGTCACTCTAACCTTTTTCTCGAGCCATAGGGCAGGACCTCACTTTGTGACCATATGGTTCCCGCTGCTGCCCTTGGTAACTAAACCCCATGGGCCTGTGTGCCCCAAAACTTGCCCTGAGAACTGTGAATCTACCCTGTTTATCGTAATTTTGATCTGTGTACCCTGAACTACCCCTGTCTACCCTAACTTACCCTGTGTAGTCTGAACTTGCCCTGTGTATCGTAAACTTGATCTGTGTACCCTGAACTTGCCCTAAGAACTCTGAGCTTGATCTGTGTTTCGCAAACTTGTCCTGTGAGGTTTGAACTTATCCCTGTGTATCGTGAACTTACCCTACGTACTCTCTAACTTACCCAGTCTACCCAAAACTTGCCCCGTGACCTCTGAATTCGCCCTCTGTACCCTGAACTCGTCCTGTGCAGCTTGCCGAACTCGCTCTGCGCACTCTGAACTTCAAGTCACTGGATGGTGTGGCAGGACGGGATGTGGCCGGGAGCCATGGCTGGCTTCGCACCGACCTGAGAGGGAGGGAACTCGTCTCCAGCGCGGTCGATCTGCACCCATTAATCTTGGATTCCGCCGCTAGGAGATGGTGCGTGACCCCTGACCCCGTGCGACCCGAGGTTTCGCACCACACAGGCTGGGTGTTAGTGGAGGAAGGGGTAATGGGGATAGGGTGGGGATGTATAGCCATTTAAGGGACCCCACCCCACCCCAAGCCATCCATCGATGTACACAATGAACAATGCTTGCCTTTGCTGTTTCTCCTTCCTTTATCTAACAAGGGGGGCAATACATCCTCCTCTAGACTACCCGAAGGGTATTTAGATAAGGCACCGAAGACACGTTTCCTGAATACTTTTCCTCAAACCCCATAAAACCTACACCATTTGTCGACATATGTACCTTTTAACTCTCTTCTTCGTCCATTTCAAAACTTACTTTCCCCTATTCAAACCCCTTCCCCTTCTCTCTAAACTCCCCAAATTAGAAAACGAAGGTAGACGTCTAACTTCGTGGTAAAGTGGTCTTCTTGTCCATCCCTGAATAGGTATGGATCTAGTTCGATTCTGTTCATCAGAGCTTTGATAATATGTCCAATGGGCCTGTATTGGATACATGACCTTTGGCTCAGATGATGCCCTAGACGCAACTGGGAACCTTGAACTAGGATGATGACCTTACACTGCGTAATCAACTGAATAAGTTCATATCACTCTCAAGTCGGATGATGACACTCAACTTGCAAGATAACTCTTGACCCCCGGTCGATGACCTGAAATGATCCAATCCATACCCTCGATTAAACGCCGAAATTCATGGTACAGACTTGATGATAAATTGCCACATCTATGATGGGCAAAAACTCGCACACTGTCCATACTCGCTGGCAGTCCCTGGCAAGTCCTCTTGAAGGGAAAGGAGGTCATAAACTCCAAAAATTCCCTAGTCTAGTATTTCTGTCCACCAGTGTGGGTTTCCTTTCTAACTTGTGCAGTCTGCTGGGGAAATCTCAGAAACACAAACGAACTTCATTGACGAACTTATCTGTAAAATTCCCAACGACACTTAACGAGCGGTTTCGTGAGTTAGGTATCGAAATGATAACAGGAGAACCTCCAGTTCAGCCGTAAACGGATGAGTTATCTACGACTGCGCTAAACCTCGTGGTGTAGCGGTTAGCATCGCTACACTGTGACATATTCACGGGCCGCCCAGGGTCGAGTCCGCAAGGGTTCGATTCTAGTTGCGGCAGTCGGTCCACAGTCAATCCAGCCGTTCATCTAGTCGAAGGGATTGGTCGATGACATAGGTACCTGGCTCAGGCGCCGTCTCAGATGACACAGAAAACGATGACTGCATCTCCGTTACCAGGCTTACCTTGGGTTACCACGGTTACCTTGCGTTACCACAGTTACCTTGAGTTACCATAGCTGCTAATAGCGTCAGTGGCTATGATGGGAACGTTCCCCCGGGCATTAGAAAGATCCTAGATATTCATACGATGCTGGGACGTAACAGATGCGATGCTGGGACGTAACACATGCGACGCTCTTACGTAACAGATGCGACGCTGGAACGTAACACATGCGATGCTGGGACGTAACAAGTACGATGCTGGGACGTAACAGGTGCGAGGTTGGGACGTAACACATGCGATACTGGGACGTAACAGGTGAGATGCTGGGACGTAACACATGTGATGCTGGGACGTAACACATGCGATGCTGGTAAGTAACAGATACGATGCTGGCGTAATAGATGCGACGCTGGAACGTAACACATATGATGCTGGGACGTAACAGATGCGATGTTGGGACGTAACAGATGCTATTGTCTATTCAACTGTATCGTTCTTCCTTGGGGTTTCTGTCGCCCTTAATTCTGGTCATGACTACGTTGTCTTCGAAAACGACAAAGTAAAGAAATACACAGGACGACAGAAGGCATGAATCCCTACCAACAACATGAACGACAGGACGACTTAATGCCTCCAAAACGACGACGCATGAATCATCAATTTTACAAAGCAATTTTTCCCTCTTACTCTCCCATGATGACGTCATGTTGGTGTTGTCTCCTTCGTGAAATGTCAAATACGTCAACAGGACCTCGTCGCTCCTCCCAGAGAGAGAGAGAGAGAGAGAGACTCTCTCTCTCTCTCTCCCTCCCTCTCTCTCTCTCGGCTTTCACAGATGGTCACCACGGCCGCCTCCTGCCTCCTCCCTCCCTCTCCTCGCTCTCCTGTATACGACCCACACACGTCATGACCCTTCATACGACCGCGGGAACCTGGTCCTCCCCAGCGGTGCAATGCCCAGGTCTAAGCCACTACCAGCAACCACTACCGCTGCTATCACGACCATCACCATAACAATTATTACCACTATTACCACAACCAGTGTCAGCGCAACCATCACATATAGCTCTACCACCATCACTATACTCTCCTCCTGCCTCCACGTCCTTGTGAACAGAATCTTGTATACGTCGTGGAGACTATACCATTTTCTTGTCCATACCACAAGTGCCAAAGCTGATCACCTGTATCCCGACTTGCTATTCAATCTTCTATGTTTCCATGTCTGTTTCCCCACAGTGTATACCGTCTATAGCCCCTATCCTTCTGGCTGTTGCCTTGTTATCTACAATATCTCCCTTCCATAAACTTTCTCCTCTCCTCCTGGCTATTCGTCCCACCTTCTCCCCGATCCATCTTCTGTCTCCCCCGACCCTCTTTTCCCCGAGAGCCACCACACTTAATTTCTTTGATGGGATAATAGACCCTTTTGGAGTACCTCTGAAACAGAAGAGACACGTAATCATTAAGGCCTCTCTCATCGGTGTGGGAGAGGGCCAAGGACCACAGCGTTACCAAGAAGAACAGGGGCAGATCCGTTAGTTTGTCCATTCCAAGCCTGTGTCCTGGCAGATTCTGTGGGATCAAATCTCATATGACACACGTATATGTATTCTAACCCATTCAAGTAGCTTCTCATATGTGCAGATGTATGTGTCTAAGGAAATGAACAAAAATATATATTTAACCCTATTCCCGACCCAGTATTTCCAATTTTGGATGTCTTCAGAAGAAGAATACCCGAAATCTATTCGTCTTCGGCACGTAAAACGACTGGGGAAAGTTTGTAAATGATTAATACTCACAAATACTACAGTAACCCACAATTAACCGCTGCAGGACCTGTAACAGTGTTGTGATGACCTGCGATAATCTCGAGGCAATACGTAACAGGGAACACTTTTTGCTACAGTCCATTGAGTGTTGTGAGCCACCGTGCCCAGATGGGACGAGGTGAACCATCCTTCCGCTGTAGACGAGTTCAGTAACGACCTGGTTCTCAGAACCACTTACCATCATAACATCCTGCAGGAAGAATCCTGTAGTACTGGTTCCACTAACAGGATCAGTCGATATCTTGATGTTACAATCGCCCGACCTAAGCTGGGTTATAGATTCTCATGGGAGTTTTCTCCCCCTGCTGTTACGCTGACGCACAGAACAAATGCAAAGGTTGCCAACAAAACCACACTCATAACCTGTAGCATTGTGTGTTTGACTGCTGTAAAGTTAGAAAATTCAGAGATATTTCTCACTGAGCACTACAATATCTGTGTGTGAACATTTCATCCCTAATCTCAGATACCTGAAAGATATATTCTGACTTTGCCTATTGTAAATAAGTCACTGGTAATACACCTTCATAATCCAGTCAACGTTGCCCAAACTTTCTCAACAGAACATTCACTGTGAATACTGATGAATAATTCACTCCATGCTGCCCAATCCTTGCCAACATTTTCGCACTATGTAACAAGCAATGTAATCCAGCCACTGAAGGCCAAGTCCCTGGACCTTCAGTGCACTTAGGCTCTTCTTTTGCGCCGCCGACCACTAGATAGGGTAGAAGTACAGAGTAAATTCGCCGCTCTTGTAGGAGATCAACGTGAACCACCTCTGATGAAACACGACAACCTCTGCTGACCTGAGGGAATCACAGATGACCCCTGAAAACTTTGTTGACGACCTTTGGGTCGACCAGTAACGACCTTAGACGATCCCCGACGACTTAAGATGATCGATGGTGGTGCCCAGGGCGATTAGTAAACAACATAAGGAGGATCTGTGGCGTACTAAAAGCATCCTTGGTGTGAAAGAGGCTTTGTGGGGAGCTTAAGAGGATCCACTGCGACGTAAGACGCTGTGCATCAATCTACCAGGACAGGCGACAATCCCCGATCACTCAAGACGACTTTAGATATCTTGTGACAACGTTGCTGACGAACCTGGTCGACCCGACGCAGCCTGTGACGACCTGCGGCGATGTCGTCTTTCGCGCCTGCGGTATAATACGTCGTCACGCCATTAGAGCTACTGATTATTACGAAACACTGATATAGATGGACTGACAGCGAGTATCGTATATGACGATGTTATGTCGATAACTGAGTGAGGAAATCATAAATGCTGTTGTTCGATAATCGACACACACAGGGATTATTTCACATTCTGTACTTCATATGATTTTCATATTATACGATGGGAAAAGCAGAGGTGGTGATGGGAGGGTGTGGTGATGGGAGGGTGGAAGAGTGTCTGCCTATTGACCGGCAGTCACCGTCACAAGTAGTTGGGTTGGGAATGGATGGACGTGTTCAGTGCTCAAACAAGTCTCGCTCATAGGTCAGGACAGCCATAGCAAGTCTCTATCTCAGGTAAGGAGTCAGCCAGAACATTCTCCCATCACAAATCAGAAGAGAACCAGAGCAGCTGTTCATTCGGTCAGAACAGAGCCAGAACATGTTCCTATAACAGGTGAGAACTTAGCCAAGTCAGGATTGAACCAGAACCAGTTTTACCTTAGCACCAGCTTCTAAATTCATTATCCCGTGGTAACCAAGAAGATCGAACAGGCCGTGACTTTATTTCTGCGTAAATCAAAAGCGAATCACCGCGAACATATTTAGAGTAAGACGTGTAAACAATGGGAGATGGATACATATAGGACTGGAGGACAGATGACTTTAAATCATATATTTCTTGAGAATCTGTTTTCCTATAATGATGATACTCACGACCCACATGTAATTCATTACTTTATCATACATTTTCTCTCGCATCCTTAAAATCGAATCCTCTTCAGCCGTGATATAGAGACAGTGCGTTTAATCATACTCAACAGACCCTCCAATTAAGAGACCTTTTCACCTCATCTTTCCATTCACATGATACAGAGACAGTACCTTAATCATACTCAGAAGTCTCTCGAGTTAAGAAGCCATTATCTAAAACAAGAGCTGGTGTTTATAAGACTTCAGCAGACAGGTTGTGGCAACAAAAGCTATCTAAAACAAGAGCTGGTGTGTAAAACACGCCAGTGGAAAGGTTTTGGGGAACAAAAGCTATATGAAAGAAGAGCCGGTGTTTATTAGACGCCAGAGAGTTTACGGCTTAACCTCTCCCTTCAGCAGAAGCCACAGACTACCAACTAAACACCTACACGAACACAAAACGTCCGTGTCAACGCCTCATCTCAGATACGATGAGGGTAATGATTACATTCACATGAGCCTGTGTTTCACAAGCTCAGGATGTACGGAACAAGTAACACGACAACCAAATCGCCTCTGCTTGCCCAACAGGCCTGTTATCACACATGATGAATATTAAAATCAACACCATAGATGGACACGGGCTGCCTCGCTACTCAGGTAGCTCTTCCCCATCTGTTCTTCTTTTATTACAGCCTCGAGACTACCACAGGTAAAAAGAAGAAAAAAAAAAGACCAGATACAACCACCAGCAACTTCTTGTACCAGCGAATGAATTCGCCCTCCAGCTACCTCGCTCTCAGTGGGCACAAGTAATGAACGCTGCGATAGCAAACACATCCTCGACGAGGATGCTAAACTCCTGTAGGCGAGAGGCCCTTATCAGAGGCCGATCTCTCCTGTCTTTATTTAATGGCTATGATAAGAGAGACACACCCGACGGAATCATCATAAATTCTACCACCACTGCTACTGTTAACGTTACTCCCTCTGTTGCTGCTACTACTACAACCACCATCACTACCTCTACTAGTAATACTACAACTACAACTATTACTACCATACCAATGCATTCTTTAAGAGGTGGTTATGAAGGAAACTACTACTACTACTACTACTACTACCACTATTACCACTACTACTACTACTACTATTACTACTACTACTACTGCTACCACTACTACCACTACTACTACTACTTCTACTACTAATACTTTTACTATTATTGCTTCTGCATTTTTAACTTGGTGGCTATGAGGGAGAACTACTAAGACTACTATTGTTACTTCTGGTAGTACAATCAACACCACAACTTGAGACAATGACTCACTCTTGGAAATCAATGGCACTTGCCAACAACATACGAACACAAAAGTCACACATGCTGGATTATTCTTACCCTCATGATCATCAACTCGATTAAGGATGCACCCATTGCCTCTAATCCTTATACTAACCAAAAGTAATAATTCTATTTTGGCTCAAGAGAAATTTGTCCATGTCTCTTATGACGGGCAAGCGTGAGATCTACTTTCCTGTCAAATTATGGAACTGACTCTGCCATGACGATTTGTGTCCAATCAGCTACACTTCTGGATAATATTTTCCCCACAAAATCAGTAACTCGTTCATGAAGAACAGCCCATGTCAGATACTTTTTAATCAGCACACAAACTTGTCACACACGACTGTTATATCCCTCAAATTATTACCAGAATCACAGCTAATAACAGAATAACTCGATATTCCTACCGACTTAAAATGATCCTTCCACCACCCTCCTACCCCACACTCAATCGGCATGAGCATTATGGCATTATCCTAATCATTATCATCATCATAATCCTCGACTTGCGATACGACTCATAATCCTCGATTTGCGATATGGCTAATGATCCTCGACTTGCGATATGGCTAATAATCCTCGACTTGCGATATGGCTAATAATCCTCGACTTGCGATATGGCTGATAATCCTCGACTTGCGATATGGCTAATAATCCTCGACTTGCGATATGGCTAATAATCCTCGACTTGCGATATGGCTAATAATCCTCGACTTGCGATATGGCTAATAATCCTCGATCTGCGATATGGCTCATCATCCTCAACTTGCGATATGGCTCATCCTCGACTTGCGATATGGCTCATCATCACATAAGTTTTGAGAACCATTATACAGTACCCATCACTAGTGAGCACTTCCTATTGAACGGATGATAATCCATCGATTACAGAGGTTATCATCAGGTATTCACTGCCCCATCATCGCCACATACACTATGATCAAAGCCTCCATTACTGCAATCAAAGACCGCCTCTCTCTCTCTCTCTCTCTCTCTCTCTCTCTCTCTCTCTCTCTCTCTCTCTCTCTCTCTCTCTCTCCGTAATTCTATCTGTCTTCATGCAAGTCCTTCGTTGAGGTTGTCTTCGTCGATACCCTTCTTCTTCTTCTTCTTCTTCTTCTTCTTCTTCTTCTTCTTCCTCTTCTTCTTCTTCTTCCTCTTCTTCGCTAGCCACTTCATCAATCACCTTTAAGCCCACCAGAGTCCATCCTCACCGCTAAGCTCTTCACCATCATCATCACCATCCTCATTACCCCACAACCTCCCGCTATCACCATCATCAACGTGTAGTCATCCACCACAATTACTGAGACCACAGCAAAAAAGAAAAACCCATCACCTCCAATATCGTCATCATCATCACTTTCGCCAAAGCATCTTACAACGTCATCATCCCCTTCCGACACCAATCGGCGTCACCCATCACCCGCACCATCATCACCCCCATTTCGTGTCAAGTCTCACCCACCATCCTCGTCACCATCTCCAACCACCATCACCACGTCCTCCAGCGCACGTCATGTACTCCATCGTCGTCCACGTAGGTCTAACAGATGATTATGAAGATATCCTTGGCCGCCCCTCTCCTTGCTGGCCCTTGACCCCCGGGGCGACCTCTGACCCTCGCTAATTACCTAGGAAATGACGGCCCGGGGTAATATATCTCGCCCAGAAAAGATGGGGGTATGGCCAGGTCACAAGAGGAGCCTTTGGTCACACGAATACGGGCCTTAATAACTCTCAAGACATCTCGAGGCACGACTTCAGACACGCTTAATTTCGCTACATTACATTTACATATCTATGTGGCCTCGGTGGTGTAGTGGTTAGCGCGTCGCTTCCTCCATATCCACTTGCCCATGCTCGACCCCAGGCGAGGGGTGATGAGGTGGTGTGCACAGCTAACCCAGCTTTTCATCCCTCGTCTGGTTTTGTGAGAAACGAGATACGAAGTCTGACTTCACCTCTAGATATTGGAAGGCATTTGAATCATATGGATATTAGTGTAAGAAGGTAACTGCTCTCCTAATTAACTCAAGGGAGAACGAGTTACGAGGTCAGCTTGGGTATGAAGCATGTTCATCCAGAACTGATATACCACACACACACACACACAGGGTCCACGCCGTGTATAATCACAAGTTATATCGCGTGATCAACAAAGCTATCGATCCAATGACCCGCCAAGCTCAAACACACATATGACATCTCCACCTATGCAGAAAAGACAAATCCTAAATGTGTTGTATATATATATATATATATATATATACACATATATTTCGTCATACCTGAGCGACTGTTGACTCGTAACATCGTTGGTAAATGAGATTTTACGTATTTTCATTGTTTTCATTTTATCCTTTTTACCAGTCGTGTTAAGGAGCGGTGGCTGAGTGATGTCGGCGAACCAGTCCATAACGCAAGGTATGTAAAGCCACTAAGCACGAGGGGACAGTGGCTGAGCACGAAGGTACGACCTTTGAGCAAGACGGTACGACCTTTGAAGCGCGATGGTACGACCTTTGGAGCATGGTGTTTCCTCCCAACTGACCCTTGAGGTTCAGGTCAGAGGTCAGGCACGTCATAACCAAGGCTCGTATCTTCGTGACGAAGGGATTAATGAACTTGGGCCAAATTTGTGGAATCCACGAGAAACAACATAGTATATATATATACATATACATATATATATATATATATATATATATATATATATATATATATATATATATATATATATATATATTTATTTATATATATATATATATATATATATATATATATATATATATATTTCAAACTATTCGCCATTTCTCGTGTTAGCAAGGTAGCGTTAAGAACAGAGGACTGGGCGTCTAAGGGAATATCCTCACCTGGCCTCGTTCTCTGTTCCTTCTTTTGGAAAATTGAAAAAAAAAAAAAAAGAAAAAACGAGAGGGGAGGATTTCCAGCCACCCGCTGCCTCCCCTTTTAGTCGCCTTCTACGACACGCAGGGAATACGTGGGAAGTATTCTTTCTCCCCTATCCCCAGGGAATATATATATCTATATATATATATATATATATATATATATATATATATATATATATATATATATATATATATATATATATACATATTCTACGTTTTTAATCAGTTCACGAATCTTTAAAAACAGTCTGGAGTAATACAACGTATATTCTTTAATCTGTAGATCACACACACCCACCGTATGAACAGCAAAAGCTGCTGAAAATTATAACAGTAATCTGAAACAGGTATACCAGGCTGCCAGATTTCGACTTTAGCATCCGTAATCTACTGAGCCAATCAGAATTTCCCGATCATTAATCGCCTGGTATTAATGGGTCTGTCAGCTGGCTCAGATTGCTTTTGCAATATTCCGAGCATTTAATCATCCGGATTGCTTTTGCAGTGCTTGGCCTCTTTGACGGACACAGATTTTTCCACCGAATCACAAGCATCCGTATGGATTTTCAGTGCTTGACATTTTGCATATATATATATATATATATATATATATATATATATATATATATATATATTTTTTTTTTTTATTTTTTTTTTAAACGATTCGCCATTTCCCGCGTTAGCGAGGTAGCGTTAGGAACAGAGGTCTGGGCCTTTTTTGGAATATCCTCACCTGGCCCCCTCTGTTCCTTCTTTTGTAAAATTAAAAAAAAAAAACGAGAGGGAAGGATTTCCAGCCCCCCGCTCCCTCCCCTTTTAGTCGCCTTCTACGACACGCTGGAAATACGTGGGAAGTATTCTTAATCCCTTATCCCCAGGGATAATATATATATATATATATATATATATATATATATATATATATATATATATATATATATACATATATCAAGAGACTTTCCACCACACGACAGTACGTCTCATGTGGTATGAAGGCACGACCTTTCATCTGAACCTTCAAGGTCGTGTCATAGGTCATGACATCACACCCAAGGCCGTACCTTCGTACCCCTGATGTGGTGCCATCGTGCTCAAGGTCCGTCCAGTTGTGCTCAAGGGTCATACCATCGTGCTCAAGGTCCGTACAGTTGTGTTCAAGGGTCATACCATCGTGCTCAAGGTCCGTACAGTTGTGTTCAAGGGTCATACCATCGTGCTCAAGGTCCGTAGAGTTGTGCTCAAGGGTCGTACCATCGTGCTCAAGGTCCGTCCAGTTGTGCTCAAGGGTCGTACAGTTGTGCTTAAGGTCCGTACAGTTGTGCTCAAGGGTCGTACAGTTGTGCTTAAGGTCCGTACAGTTGTGCTCAAGGGTCATACCATCGAGCTCAAGGTCCGTCCAGTTGTGCTCAAGGGTCGTACCATCGTGCACAAGGTCCGTACTCCATCCCATCGCGTTCAGAGGTTTGAAGACGGTCCTGAATTCATCACTGGTTGACAGCCCACACCTCACTATTCCTCACACGACCTCCTCCGGATCCCATCTTGATCTTTATCTTCGTCAAAAATTGAAATCGCTCTTCGGCTCTTCCGCGCGGCCACCCAGAAACGGTCAACTTTGTTCCACCCTTGCAACACCAGTGGGTCTAGATTACCCTGTTTATCGCGGCGCTGCCATTCTTCTTATGCAAATACACGATGCATCCATCTTCAGGGACTTGACGAACTCTTCAGTGAGAATATTCATTCGTGTAACATCGGTCTTTGTCCTCAACCATCCTCCTCCCCTTCCAAGTCTTACTCCTTTAAGATTATTTCCAGAAGAGTTTGAGGCTTTATATATATATATATATATATATATATATATATATATATATATATATATATATATATATATATATATAACCTTTCCACGCTCGTAGCTCGCCTTTAAATCTTGAAGGCTTTTTCTCCTTTAAAAAGAAAAGAAAAGCTTTTCAGCCCCAGGACTTGTCTTTCCCAGAACGGCTCACCATTCACCCAGAACCTTCCAGCTTAAGACCGTCCAAACCACCCCCTAACCCCCTTTCTGTCTCTCTCTCTCTCTCTCTCTCTCTCTCTCTCTCTCTCTCTCTCTCTCTCTCTCTCTGAAGCCTGTTGAGCAAGACCTGAATTTCCCTAATGCCACTTTATCCTTTCCTCCTGACCCGCCTGCCCTGGCGCGCCCCTACCACTCCCAACGTGTTGACAATCCCAGGTTGGGTGAGGCAGCAGCCGCCACGACCATCATCAGGGGGTTGGGTGGTGGCAGAGGACGCGTTCCTGAAACACGCTGTACTACCTCCTCTCCCCAAAAAATATATATATAAAAAAGCTACCAACTAACACCTCTCTAACACCACACCTCCCTAACTCAAACCTCTCCTGCCCCCTCACTTCCTGCAGCACGGACACACGGAAAGAAAGAAAGAATATATATATATATATATATATATATATATATATATATATATATATATATATATATATATATATTCCATTTCTCAGGTATTTATTACATCACCCTTATCGGAGCGAGGATCTGTGGTGGGCTGGACGGACCCACGCATCGCGGGGTCAACCCGCAGTCGTCCATGATTGATTTTATACATTTCTTTCGGTCAAGAAAGCTACATAGAATGGCATTACAGTAATTTCTTCTTACTGGAAAGTCATCTAAGATACCCTTTATTTCCTGGCAATTCCCTCGGGGCAACTCAACTCGTTTGTGAAATGATTCAACGAGGCGTCGAAAAAAAATAGCCACCAAACTAAATCATCGCCAAATGGGTAGGATATAGCCAAGCCTGGACACCACCCGCGCCCAGATATCACCAGCTTAACCTACTTATCTCAGCCTTTATCTCAGGCTCCACCCTCGACCCTTGACCCAGTCTGACCTTGGAACTCCGGGTTCGCCGGCGTGATCGACGCGGAGAAAGATATAGAGTGAACATCCCATCCCCTCCTCCCTCCCTCACCACCGGAGAATGGAGGTGCACTATGTTTGTTCGAACGACAAAGGGAAAAGGTGGCGAGGCCATGGCGAGGTGACCCCTTTGCTGGCGGTGATGGCGCGGACGATGCGTCTGTCCCTGGCGGTTATTTCTTTTCTTTTTTCTCTCCTCGCTGACCATCCACAGTGTCTACCTCCACCTGCCTGACACTCGCCTGATACAATTCTCTGAGGAACCACAACTCGTGACATGAACGTATCAGATTTTTCGTTCTAGCTGTACACGAAGGCCTGGTCGAATAACGTCGAGGCTTTAGAGTAAAACGTTTGGTACAAACGATCAGCGACAAACGTCTAAAATGAATCGACTTTGTGATGACCTATGTATTTGGCAGGAGGGGAAGTCTAGATCTGTATTTCTTAGGTATTTGAATTTACCCGAACTCAGGCCGTGGCTACGATACGTTTGTTGTGTGTGTGTGTGTGTGTGTGTGTGTGTGTGTGTGTGTGTGTGTGTGAAGTGATATGCTTAAACATATACAAGCAGTTATGCCAGTTGGGTATGTAGATATATACATATGCAGCTCATATTTGTACCAATTGATCATATAATGAAATGGGAAGTCAAAGGCACAATTTCTCGAATGACGAAAACTGGGAATTTGTTTAAATTCTCTGACCCCATGCAAGCATAACGCTAGAAAAACACCAGCCCATGCAAGAGGCATCATATCATACTGAGGCACTAGCCTATGCAAGCACCAGCCCATGCAAGGAGCACCAGGTCATGCAAGCACCAACCCATACAAGGGACACCAATCTATGTGAACATCAGCCCATGCAAGGGGCAGCAGGCCATGCAAGCAGCAGGCCAGGCACTGCCTCACTCCCTGTACCCCGCCGAGGCTCAGCCCGAGTCATCCCGAGCCAATTACACCACAGCGTGGGTGGTGCGACCTAGCACACACACACACACACACACACACACACACACGCACACAGCACGCGACCCTCCTCCCTACACCACCTTCCACACGCGTGTTAACCAGCCCTTTAGCACCAGGTGGAGGGCAGGGACACACACACACACACACACACACACACACACACACACACACAGCACACGACCCTCCCTACACCACCTTCCACACTCGTGTTAACCAGCCCTTCAGCACCAGGTGGGGGGCAGGGACACACACACACACACACACACACAGCACACGACCCTCCTCCCTACATCACCTTCCACACGCGTGTTAACCAGCCCTCCAGCACCAGGTGGAGGGCAGGGAGTACCAGACAGCCCTTCAGCACCAAGTGGAGGGCAGGGAGTACCAGACAGCCCTCCATCACAAGGTGGAGGACAGGAAGTACCAGACAGCCCTCCAACATGCAGCTAGGAGCACCAGATGTCTAACTGTACGTATCCCTCAGACTAACAGGTCACTCATCACACATTCATCATCAGCAACAACCCAAACATTCGATCATTTTATCATCACGAAGCTTCCGGATTCTTAAAACTCCAGCCACGTCTATAACTCGTCATGGCATTTCATTTATGTCAATTTAGACTGAAGATGGCTATTCCTCAATGATAAATGCCATATTTTGTGACCCATTGTGTGCAAGTGTTTACGTTCATAATCTATATTTGCTATGGCTGAAGAGAACTTGGTCTCAGACCAATTTAAAGTTGTTACAAGAAATCGAGCGTTGTTCGTACTGCTTGTGGTAAACTTAGAGTTCTGTTTCCTAAGTGTGCAGACCCAGTGCCAATGGCTCGTCTTCTTGGCTTCATGCCACTGGGGAGGAAACTACAGAACGGTCAGTGGATCCTGAGTGTGAGGAGAGTTGGGCCTGACTGTGATCAGTGGGATCTGGTTTATACCTAATATATATATATATAGATATATATATATATATATATATATATATATATATATATATATATATATATATAGAGAGAGAGAGAGAGAGAGAGAGAGAGAGAGAGAGAGAGAGAGAGAGAGACAGACAGAGAGACAGACAGACAGACAAACAGACATGCATATGGATAGATAGATAGATAGATACAAATATACACATGCCTATAAGAAAATGGAAAAAGTGGAGAGTCTTTACCTCGCGACACACACACACACACACACACACACATACTCACAAGGGGGGACGGAGGATGATGGCCGGCGGCCGGGGGGGGGGTAGCGGTATTCATCACGCGCCTGACCCGCCTCCCGAAGATAGCCGTAGATGCTAGCGTAACGTGGATTTATCGCTCGTTCACCTTTCATCTGCAATGCTAATCCTTGACATCTTGAAGAGGAGGGGGGGATGTGCCTTCGAGGGGCTGGGATCAATTCCACCCTACTTTACTAGCTCTCCACTTAAGGTTTAGCTAGCGTGTGTGTGTGTGTGTGTGTGTGTGTGTGTGTCTGTGTGTGTGTCTGGTAGAAGGTTTGTTTGACTGTGTTGGTTTGAGCTTTGGGAATGTAAATAAAGATAATAGGTGAGGGGGTGGAGGTGGGCTTATGTATGATAAAGGGGTCGATTGCTTGAGGGTAGGCTGGTACCATCGACTGTACAACGGGCCCAGAGCAGGACGGTACGATCCTTGAGCACGACGGTACGATCCTTGAGCACGACGGTACGATCCTTGAGCACGACGGTACGATCCTTGAGCACGACGGTACGATCCTTGAGCACGATGGTATGATCCTTGAGCACGACGGTACGATCCTTGAGCACGACGGTACGATCCTTGAGCACGACGGTACGATCCTTGAGCACGATGGTACGATCCTTGAGCACGACGGTACGATCCTTGAGCACGACGGTACGATCCTTGAGCACGATGGTACGATCCTTGAGCACGACGGTACGATCCTTGAACACGACGGTACGATCCTTGAGCACGACGGTACGATCCTTGAGCACGATGGTACGATCCTTGAGCACGACGGTACGATCCTTGAGCACGACGGTACGATCCTTGAGCGGGAAGGTACTATCCTCGAGCGCGACGGTGCGTGGGGGAGGTGCAGGTCAAAGGCCAAGCCATAACCCCTTCCCAAAGGTTCAGGTTCAAAGGTCAGGTTATCACAAGCATGGGTCGTCCCCCCACACCCCGACCCGTGCAGCTCCCCAGAGGTTTAATGCCTTCTTTCTAAGTATGCCGGCGGGGGGGGCGCTCCCTCCGTCGCCCCCCCCCCCTCCGCCGTATATCCTTGGGCCAGATTTGCATACGGGGTGATGTATAGCCCACGCGTATCTGTCTATACCTCCTGAAGGTGTGGTATTCATTGATGTATGTGTCTGTGAGGTCTCAGGGGCCGCACTGCATCCCTGAGTGAACCTAACACCGGCGCTGAAAACATCTGTTTTCGTGTTAGTGGATGTGCATTAGGTGGGATTGTGTGTTCGCCCGGACTGCACACAATCATTTTTTTTTCAGCAACAGAAACACAGAGAAACTGTTTTACAATTCATTGATCACACAGGGATACGGACGCGTACATACAGTCATACAAACGAACATCTATGTATAAACAGGGATTGACGTACAAACACACAAACACTCATGCTGTCACATACACAGACACACATACGCACACACATACCTCCTCATAGAAGGGTGATCATGTCTGTAAATTACCATACAGACACAACACCATGACCAATCACACAACCCCACCACCAATCACTCGACACCACCACCAATCACACAACACCACCACCAATCACACAACACCACCACCAATCACACAACACCACCACCAATCACACAACACCACCACCAATCACACAACACCACCACCAATCACTCGACACCACCGACCAATCACACAACACCACCACCAATAACACAACACGACGACCAATCACACAACACCACCACCAATCACACAACACGACGACCAATCACTCGACGCCACGACCAATCACTTGCCCCGAATCATTGAGAACGGTTCATTTCCACAATATCCTTCCCCGACATCACCAAGGAGTCTGCCCAAGGCTTTGGGTTATCGCTCACACCTCCAGCCTCGCCTCTGGCAGCAGTAATGTATCTAATTCCGGGTCTTGATGACTGCATCACCTTGGCCACATGATTCCATCGACACTTCATCTATTATTCTGGAGCCTTATGATCCTGACTGGTAACTAGCTAACTGGTTTTGACTGAGGAGGGGGGACGGGATGGAGTTCGTCGCGATGTGGCCATCTATCTATGTATCTATCTGTTATCTCTATCTATCTATCTTGTGTGTGTGTGTGTGTGTGTGTGTGTGTGTGTGTGTGTGTGTGTGTGGGGCAAGGGCAAGTGTGATGACCTCTGACCCAAGCAGGCACACTACTAGGTGTAGGCGAGTGTGGTGATCCGTGACTTCGACTGGCCACACAGGATGTAGGTGGGGCACATAACCCTTGACCCACAACACCTTAAGTGGGTGTACATGGAAGCATCGGTTCTATCCCCAGGTCCGGGCCACTGAGGGATGCAGGTGGGCGTAGGAACTTTGGACACAACTTCGCCAGTGTAAGACACTGTGGATGTAGGAACCCCTGACATGGCTGAGCCAGTGTGGGACACTGTGGCAGCCCATGATTCTAGACCATCATCCCCCCACAGTGGATGTAGATGGGTGTGGCCCACGCCCCTAACCTCTCGTGACCCATACCAAGAAATAAGAGCTCAGAGTTCTGAAGGAGAGGAAGAAATATAAGGTATATTGTACCTCAACAACATTGCTCACTTTCATACATTTCCATCAGACGTGAATTTTTGATATTCTCATATATGTTATATATCATATATCATATATATATATATATATATGTATATATATATATATATATATATATATATATATATATATATATATATATATATATATATATATATCCTAAAATATACAGTGATCCTTGTACACGCTTGAGCGCACACACACACACACACACACACACACACACACATGGGCCTCCGAGGTGCAAGTGGCTGGCGTTACTGACCATGAGTCAGCACGGGTCATCCGGTGTCGGACCTGCACAGGTTCGAATCCTGGAATGTGGTAGTTGGCCCACACTCGACCAAGGCGTTTCATCCTTCCTCCTGGGTCTGGTCGATAAATGGGTACCTGGCTTGGGCTTGTGTGAAAGCTGAGTCTGTTAACCTCAAGGGCCCATATTAGTGAAATGATTACTCGACTACAGGTAATCGAGTATGGACAAGCAACGGGGTCTCGTTGATTATTTCCCCGTCAGGCACTCGTGAACGAGGAGTGGGGTCCTCGTTGATCATTTCCCCGTCAGGCACTCATGAACGAGGAGTGGGTGTCTCGTTGATCATTTCCCCGTCAGGCACTCATGAACGAGGAGTGGGGTCCTCGTTGATCCTTTCCCCGTCAGGCACTCATGAACGAGGAGTGGGGGTCTCGTTGATCATTTCCCCGTCATCATTTCCCCGTCAGGCACTCATGAACGAGGAGTGGGGGTCTCGTTGATCATTTCCCCGTCAGGCACTCATGAACGAGGAGTGGGGTCTCGTTGATCATTTCCTCGTCATCATTTCCCCGTCAGGCACTCATGAACGAGGAGTGGGGTCTCGTTGATCATTTCCTCGTCATCATTTCTCCGTCAGGCACTCATGAACGAGGAGTGGGGGTCTCGTTGATCATTTCCCCGTCAGGCACACATGAGCGAGTACTTAAGAGTTCTACTGAAACCCTACTGTCAACATACCCAGCTGGGAGCTAAGTATACCTTCCACAAATGGTTGTTGTATCGATACCACAGCCTCACAAGTCATTGGATCGACTCCTTCGATCTCTCTACTCAGTCATGCTGGCCCTGCTACTGAGAGTATCAGCTGGTGATCTCATTCAAGAAGCGCTCCTTCCTGCGGCCTCGTGTTTACACAGAGGTTGTCCCCCACTCCCCTTCGGCCCGTCCCACTCAACGTGCCATCAATTCATGTTCCTAGTTCGAGCGGCACCTTCTGATGCGCTCGAGCGGTATCAATCTAGCCGCGGAGTGGGTCGTTGTAAGATTTTGATCATCAATATCGGAGAAACATGTCTCCGGGTGTGTTTCACTTAAAGAGAAATTCTTCGTCTTGCTTGGCCATCTCTTTTCTTAAGTATATCCTCCACTTTGTCGACCACTCCCTCGGAATTGAACGACATGCGTTTCATTAATCTCCTCCGACAGTCGTGGCTCGCTCACTCTCCCTCTCTCTATAAACTCTTATAAAAGGTCCTTCATGTTCATATATCTTGGGACATAGATAACTCCTCGACG